>NC_141879.1:122969469-123272500 GCF_056163025.1 Triticum urartu
AGGAATGTTATGAGATGCAGTATGAGATAGATCCAACTTGTGTGAACAGAAACTACTTGTGGTTGAAAAGGATGAATCTATCGGATCAAAAGGACTGTAAAAAAGGAGGTTTTATTTACCACACAAGGAACTGCTAGACGGAGTGGGAGAGGAGGCCGAGAAGTTCGATCTTCCGTGCCCTAACTTGGCGACGGAGGACACCTACGGCGACGGCGGAGAAGACGATGTCCGCGGCCAGCGTGAGGACGGCGTCGGTGAGGTCGCGGCAGCTAAGCCCTTCGTCGCCGGCGTCATCGAGGGCTAGCAGTGTCGCTAGGGTTTGTGCGAGAGTGGAAGAAGATATAATGACTGGGGTGAGGCGTGTATTTATACGGACAGGGACGGCACAGTGTTATTACACAGGTGCCCCTGGCGGTTCACATCTGAAGGACACGTGGCTATCATGCAACACATTGGAGGTTGTTCCACGTTCCCACACACGCCTGGATTGTCGGGTGGTTGTTCTCACTTCTCCGGGTTTCAGGTGGAAGGATTTAGCATTGAAAACGGATCAATGTTTGTCTATGTGTCTTCTGCTGACAAGGACGCAGAGAAGACATTTTGACAGTGTCAATAGAATGCACATGATTTGGATAGATAGACTTAAGAAAGAAGCATAGAGGGGTTAGGGTCCGATCACATTCACTTAGTTCAAAAGATTCAGCAAGAAGTCATAGCTATAAGTGAATGTTGTAGAGAACAAAAACCAAAGCAGTAGGTTGAAGATAAACGTGAAGCCATGTTAACATTGAAGACAAACAGAAAGCGAAGACTTTGCAAATGTAACGCCATGTGAGAAACACTTCTTAGGGAAGAATTTGGTGGTGGTGTTACCCACCGTATAGGAAGTATTAGACCCAGACACGACGCACAATTATCATGGCGCTCCGAAGTCAAATTCCACATTAATGTATTCACACTCAGAATGTAAGTCTTCATTGATTGAAGACATATGTTACTTTGTGTGTTGCACATCTAAGCCATCAACATGCACAAGTGTTAGGAAGTGTGCCTGATCATAGGACATTTGAGGATTCCAAGATATTTAGCTCACACCGTAACTTGCAAAACCTTTTCTCATCCAAGGGCTTTGTGAAGATATCTGCCAGTTGCTCTTTAGTGTTGACGTGTATGATATCAATATCTTCCTTCATGACATGATCTCTGAGAAAGTGATGACGAATTTCAATGTGCTTTGTCTTCGAGTGCTGAACTGGGTTGTTAGCAATCTTGATGGCGCTCTCGTTGTCGCAGTAGAGTGGCACGTGCTTCAGATGGATGCCATAGTCTTTGAGTGTTTGCTGCATCCATAGAAGTTGAGCGCAGCAAGATCCAGCAGCAATGTATTCAGATTCAGCAGTGGAGAGAGATACACAGTTCTGCTTCTTTGAAGACCAACAAACAAGTGATCGTCCCAGAAAGTGACATGTGCCTGATGTAGACTTGCGATCCACCTTGTCACCAGCATAATCAGCATCTGAGAATCCAACTAGATCAAACTCTGAGCCCTTTGGATACCATAATCCTAGTGTTGGGGTGTGAGCCAAATATCGAAGAATTCGCTTCACAGCTAAGTGATGCGATTCCTTTGGTGCCGCTTGGAATCGAGCACACATGCAAACACTAAGCATAATATCTGGCCTAGATGCACATAAATAAAGCAAGGAACCAATCATGGAGTGGTATACCTTTTGATCGAACTCTTTACCATTGTCGTCGGGGCCTAGATGGTGTTTAGCTGGCATTGGCGTCGTGTACCCTTTGCATTCTTGCATTCCAAACTTCTTTAGGCAATCTTTGAGGTATTTCTCTTGAGATATGAAGATGCCGTTGCGTTGCTGACGTATTTGAAGACCAAGGAAGAACTTCAGCTCACCCATCATGGACATCTGATATTGCTCTTGCATCATATATCCAAACTCATCACTGTATTTCTGGTTGGTGCACCCGAAGATAATGTCATCCACATATATTTGGCACACAAACAGTTCACCATCATATGTCTTCGTGAAGAGAGTGGGAACCAGGGAACCAGGTTTGAAGCCTTTGCTCTTCAGGAAGTCTTTGAGTGTGTCATACCAAGCTCGAGGGGCTTGTTTAAGGCCATACAGTGCCTTGTTGAGCTTGTAAACCATGTCAGGATGTTTTGGATCTTCAAAGCCAGGCGGTTGTGCAACATACACTTCTTATTCAATCTTGCCATTGAGAAAAGCGCTCTTCACATCCATTTGATACAGAAGAATGTTATGATGATTTGCATAGGCCAGCAGTATGCGTATAGCTTCAAGCCTAGCCACGGGAGAAAATGTTTCATCGAAGTCAATTCCTTCAACTTGAGTGTATCCTTGAGCAACGAGATGAGCTTTGTTTCTGACAACTTGACCATGCTCATCTTGCTTGTTGCGATATATCCATTTAGTGCCTATGATATTGTGCTTACGAGGATCAGGACGCTTGACCAGTTCCCATACATTATTCAACTCAAACTGTTGAAGCTCTTCTTGCGTAGCTTGAATCCATTCAGGTTCCATGAAGGCTTCATCAACTTTCTTAGGTTCAGATATTGAGACGAATGCGAAGTGCCCACAGAAATTTGCTAGCTGTGTTTCCCTTGATCGAGTGAGTTGACCTGGTGCATTGATGCTATCAATTATTCTCTCAATCTATACTTCATTTGCAACACGAGGATGAACATGATGAAGATTTTGCTCTTGCTGATCATTGTCATCGTTAGAAGGATTGTCTTCAGGCTCAGCATAGTCTTCAAGTTGATCAGGTGCAGAGATGATGAGTTCCTCTTCAGGCTGAGCTTCAGACGGTATGATTTCTCCAGTTCCCATAAGCTTGATGGATTCACTAGATGGAACTGCATCTAGCATATTTGGCAGGTGCTCTCTTTGCGAGCCGTTAGTCTCATCGAACCGCACATCCATAGTTTCAACCACTTTATAGTGAAAGAGGTTGAAGACTCTGTAGGAGTGCGAGTCCTTTCCGTATCCAAGCATAAAACCTTCATGTGCATTCGGTGCAAATTTTGAAGTGTGATGTGGATCCTTGATCCAGCACCTGGCACCAAATACTCTGAAGTAACCGACATTTGGCTTCTTACCAGTGAGGAGCTCATAGGATGTTTTGTTCAGAAGCTTGTGAAGATAAACACGGTTGATGATATGGCATGCAGTATCAATGGCTTCAGGCCAGAACTTTCTTGGAGTCTTATATTCATCGAGCATCGTCCGGGCCATCTCAATAAGTGTTCTGTTCTTGCGTTCCACGACGCCATTCTGCTACGGCGTGTACGAAGCTGAGAATTCATGAGTGATGCCCAAAGTATCAAGATAAGTGTCGAGGCCAGTGTTCTTGAATTCAGTGCCATTGTCACTTCTGATGTGCTTGATCTTGACACCATAGTTGTTCATGGCTCGATTGGCGAAGCGTCTGAAGACATCCTGCACTTCAGTCTTGTAGAGGACTATATGCACCCAAGTATATCTTGAATAATCATCAACAATGACAAAGCCATAGAGACATGCAGTAGTAGTAAGAGTTGAGTAGTGAGTGGGATCGAAGAGGTCCATGTGTAGTAGTTCGAAGGGTTGAGTCATTGTCATGATCGTCTTCGAGGGATGCTTGGCCCTCGTCATCTTTCCAGCTTCACAGGCACCGCATAAGTGATCCTTCTTGAACTTGACATCCTTGATGCATATGACATGTTTCTTGTTTGCAAGAGTGTGTAAGTTCCTCATGCTAGCATGCCCTAGCCTCCGATGCGAGAGCCAGCATTCTGAAGCTTTTGCTAGAAGACATACGGCAAGTTGTGGTCCTGCTGAGAAATCTATGACATACAAATCATCTTTCCGATACCCTTCAAAGACTAGAGACTTGTCAGATTCCATTAGAACAAGGCAACGACATTTTTCAAATATCATAATCATGTTTAAATCGCAAAGCATTGAGACATACATTAAGTTGAAACCAAGGGATTCAACAAGCATTACTTTATCCATGTGTTGATCCCTTGAGATTGCAACTCTACCTAGACCGAATATCTTGCTTTTACCAATATCAGCAAATGTGATGTGACTCTTGTCAGATGGACGTAAAGTTGAGTCCATGAGAAGACTTCGCTTGCCAGTTATGTGATTAGTACACCCACTATCAATAATCCATTCTGAAGCAGCTAGTGTCATACCCTAAAGTGCAGTTAGGGGGATAGTCTTCACGAAGAGAATTGTGAAGCATAAACATTTGACGAGCAAGTGGATTATGAAAGCTTAGATCGAGGTTAGGACTGATAGGGCAAGTAGCAAGCGATTCAGGAACAAAATACATAATAAGACCATTTGGGTATATGATCTTGCGCCCTACAAGAAGTTTAAGGTCCCCAGCAATAGCTTCAGACAAATTTGATTTTCGGCTGGAGACCCTTCCCTGCAAAAGAGAGTTAAGCTTTCTTAGCCACCCACATTTTCAAGGGTGGCTTCGAAGCAATGAGTCTAAGTGTAGCATCTGAGAACTTTGGCTTTGGAGCCCTAGAAAATAGTCTTGAAGGTGGACAATAGTACTCATAAGGATAAGGAGAGTAGTTCTTGGTCTTATGAACATGGCGGTTTGATGAAACGCACTTATATTCATAGGCCTGAGTATGGTTTCCCTGCAAAACATTTGTGTTAGTGCGACTCAGGTGTGTCCTTTGTCTGTATGAAGCCTTTGGACCATATGAAGCCTGTGGTCTGGGGTTTGTCTTCTTCACTTGTGGTGTCATAACAACATTCACAGGAAGATTCTCCAACCACTTTTTCGGCACTCGGACTTTCTTCATAGGTGGCCCATTCCTGCAGTTAGTACCAATATACCTGGCAAACACTTCACCATTCTAATTCTTAAACAGTTTATAGTTTGCATCAAAGGATTCATCAATTACAATGGGATTAGCACAAGTGAAGCCAGACGGGGTGGATGGATCCACTGATGGTTCCTTTGCAGCAACCCATGTGGTTTTGGGGTACTGCTCAGGTTTCCAGTAAGAGCCATCTGTATTCATTTTCCTTTCAAACCCAAGACCCTCTTTCTTAGGGTTTCGGTTCAGGATCTGCCTTTTGAGGACATCACATAGTGTCTGATGCCCTTTGAGACTTTTGTACATCCCTGTTTCAAGCAATGTCTTCAACCTAGCATTTTCATCAGCAATAGCAGTGGTATCCTCAGCAGAGGGGTTAGTTACCACATTAACAGTTGAAGATATCGCAATAGTAGCAGCAGTAGAACATCCAGCAACAGAAGTAGTGTTGTCACGCTCAATGCATTTAAGACATGGTGGTTCAAATCCTTCCTGAGCGGAACTGATCTGTTTGGCGCGAAGTGACTTGTTTTCCTTTTGAAGATCTTCATGAGCCGCTCTCAATTTCTCAAAATCTTGCTTCCTTTGAAGATAATCATAGGAAAGCTTTTCATGAGTTGTTGAGAGCATTTCATGACGACTTTCAAGTTCCTCATACTTAACATGAAGGTTTTTTATGTCTTCAATTAAGGACTGAGATCGAGTCATTTCAGCGTCTAACAGGTCATCGCTTTTGTCTAACAGTTTTTGAATATGTTCCATAGCTTTCTGTTGTTCAGTTGCAATTTTAGCAAGTGTTTTGTAGCTGGGTTTGGAACCACAATCAGAATCATCTTCACTGGATGTTTGATTGTGAGTAGTGCGTGTGTTTACCTTGGCACCGCGTGCCATGAAGCAGTAGGTGGGAGCGGAGTAGTCCTTGTCATTTCCATCAGCGTCGGCGATGAAGCCATTGTCTTCAGTGTTGAAGATGGACTTGGCAACGTATGCTGTAGCCAGACTTGCAACGCCAGAATCGGACTCCTCCTCTGAATCCATTTCCTTGCCAACGAACGCACGAGCCTTGCCAGATGAGCTCTTCTTGTGTGATGAAGACTTTGAGGAGGACTTGGAAGAAGACTTTGAGTATTTCTTCTTCTTCTTGTCATCAGAATCATACTCCTTGCTCTTCTTCTTCTTCTTGTTCTCATTGTCCCACTGCGGACACTCAGAGATTTAGTGGCCAGGTTTCTTGCACTTGTGGCATGTTCTCTTCTTGTAGTCATGAGCAGAAGCTTCATCATTCCTTGAGCTTGATCGTGAAGACTATCTGAAGCCTTTCTTCTTAGTGAATTTTTGAAACTGCTTCACAAGCATAGCAAGCTCCTTTCCAATGTCTTAAGGATAATCAGAACTGCTGTCAGATTCTTCTTCAAATGAGGAGACAGCTTTTGCCTTCAGGGCACGAGTTCGCCCATAGTTGGGACCGTAGATGTCTCTTTTCTCAGAAAGCTGAAACTCATGTGTGTTGAGCCTTTCAAGTATGTCAGACGGATCGAGTGTCTTGAAGTCAGGACGTTCTTGAATCATCAGGGCTAGGGTGTCAAACGAGCTGTCAAGTGATCTCAGGAGTGTCTTGACGACTTCATGCTTGGTGATCTCAGTAGCGCCAAGGGCTTGAAGTTCATTTGTGATGTCAATGAGTCGATCAAACATGAGCTAAACATTCTCATTGTCATTTCTCTTGAAGTGGTTGAAGAGGTTGCGAAGGACACTGATTCTTTGAGCTCTCTAGGTTGAGACGCCTTCGTTGACCTTGGAGAGCCAGTCCCAGACTAGCTTAGATGTTTCCAGAGCACTCACACGGCCATACTGTCCTTTGGTCAAATGACCACAGATGATGTTCTTGGCAGTGGAGTCCAGTTGAATGAACTTCTTGACATCAGCAGCGGTGACACCTTCACCAACCTTGGGAACACCATTCTTGACGACTTACCAGAGGTCGGCATCGATGGCTTCAAGAAGCATGCGCATCTTTATGACCCACAAGTATAGGGGATCTATCATAGTCCTTTCGATAAGTAAGAGTGTCGAACCCAACAAGGAGCAGAAGGAAATGATAAGTGGTTTTCAGTAAGGTATTCTCTGCAAGTACTAAAATAAGTGGTAACCGATAGTTTTGTGACGGGATAAATTGTAACGAGCAACAAGTAACAAAAGTAAATAAAGTGCAGCAAGATGGCCCAATCCTTTTGTAGCAAAGGACAAGCCGGAACAAACTCTTATAATAGGAAAAGCGCTCCCGAGGACACATGGGAATATCTTCAAGCTAGTTTTCATCACGTTCATATGATTCGCGTTCGATACTTTGATAATTTGATATGTGGGTGGACCGGTGCTTGGGTGCTGTTCTTACTTGAACAAACATCCCACTTATGATTAACCTCTATTGCAAGCATCCGCAACTACAACAAAAGTATTAAGGTAAACCTAACCATAGCATGAAACATGTGGATCCAAATCAGCCCCTTACGAAGCAACGCATAAACTAGGGTTTAAGCTTATGTCACTCTAGCAACCCATCATCTACTTATTACTTCCCAATGCCTTCCTCTAGGCCCAAATAATGGTGAAGTGTTATCTAGTTGACGTTCACATAACACCACTAGAGGCTAGACAACATACATCTTATCAAAATATCAAACGAATACCAAATTCACATGACTACTCATAGCAAGACTTCTCCCTTGTCCTCAGGAACGAACGTAATTACTCACAAAGCAAATTAATGTTCATAATCAGAGGGGTAATAATATGCATATAGGATCTGAACATATGATCTTCCACCAAATAAACCAACTAGCATCAACTACAAGGAGTAATCAACACTACTAGCAACCTCTAGCACCAATCCCGGACTTTGAGACAAGAATTGGATACAAGAGATGAACTAAGGTTTGGAGATGAGATGGTGCTGGTGAAGATGTTGATGGAGATTTCCCTCTCCCGATGAGAGGAGAGTTGGTGATGATGATGGTGATGATTTCCCCCTCCCGGAGGGAAGTATCCCCGGCAGAACAGCTCTGCTGGAGCTCTAGATTGGATCCGCCAAGGTTCCGCCTCGTGGCGGCGGAGTCTCGTCCCGAAAAGTTCCTTCTTATTTTTTTCTCATCGAAAGACTTCATATAGTAGAAGATGGACATCGGAGAGCCACCAGGGGGCCCACGAGGTAGGGGGGCGCGCCCTAGGGGGGGCGCCCCCCACCCTCGTGAGAAGGGTGTGGGCCCCCGGGCTTCATCTTTGGCGAGGATTTTTCTTTATTTATTTTAAGATGTTCCGTGAAGTTTCAGGACTTTTGGAGTTGCGCAGAATAGGTCTCTAATATTTGCTTCTTTTCCAGCCCAGAATTCCAGCTGGCGGCATTCTCCCTCCTTATGTAAACCTTGTAAAATAAGAGAGAATAGCCATAAGTATTGTGACATAAAGTGAAATAACAGTCCATAATTCAATAAATATCGATATAAAACCATGATGCAAAATGGACGTATCAACTCCCCCAAGCTTAGACCTCGCTTGTCCTCAAGCGAAAAGCCGATAACAATAAATATGTCCTCATGTTTAGAGGTAGAGGCGTCGATAAAAATAAAATACGGACATGAAGGCATCATGATTATTCTCATAGCAGCAACATATATAGATTTTGTCATATGATTACTTATGTTCAAGTGATGATCTATTCATAATGCAAAAGTATAAATCATAAACCTTATTGGGCTCCGATAAACTATAATCTCAGTCATTGAAACAATTGCAGTTTACCATAACATCGGAAAGAGTCTATGTCAGAGCTAAAAAGCAAGTCCACATACTCAACTATCATTTAGTCCTCCATAATTGCTAACACTCACGCGATACTTGTGGTTACGGAGTTTTAATCGGACACAGAGAAAGATAGGGGCTTAGAGTTTTGCCCCACAAGCTTTTACCTCAAGGGTAATGTCAACAATAATGGTTCATGCTCCCCTAAATATATATATCATGTTCTTTCCAACATGCTGAGCTTGACAAAGGATAAAATGAAAAAGAAAAGGTGAAGATCACCATGACTCTTGCATAAGGTAGAAGATAATAATAAAGGATAGGCCCTTCGCAGAGGGAAGCAGAGGTTGCCATGCGCTTTTATGGTTGGATGTATAAAATCTCAATGCGAAAGAACGTCACTTTATATTGCCCCTTGTGATATGAACCTTTATTATGCAATCCGTCACTTTTATTACTTCCACATCACAAGATCATATAAAGCTTATTTCTCTCACACCAATCAATCATACATATTTAGAGCAATTTTTATTGCTTTGCACCGATGACAACTTACTTGAAGGATCTTACTCAATCCATAGGTAGATATGATGGACTCTCATGGCAAAACTGGTTTAAGGGTATTTGGAAGCACAAGTAGTATTTCTACTTGGTGCTGAGAATTTGGCTAGCATGAGGGGGAAAGGCAAGCTCAACAAGTTAGAGGATCAATGACAACATACTTTATCTCATATATAAGAAAAACATAACTCATTACGTTGTCTTCCTTGTCCAACATCAACTCTTTAGCATGTCATATTTTAATGAGTGCTCCCAATCATAAAAGATGTCAATGATAGTATATCTATATGTGAAAACCTCTCTTTCCTTATTGCTTCCTATTAATTGCAACAATGACCAAAGCTATGTCTGCCAACTTCCAACAACTTTTAATCATCATACTCTTTCTATGTGAAGTCATAACTCTTAATAAGATCAATATGAACTCTTTGCTTCTTTTTATTCTTTTTCTCTTTTGTTTTATTCATCCAAGATCATGGCAAAATAATCAAGCCCTTGACTCAACACTAATCTTTATTATATATAGCTCACGGAATCGATTACATATAGAGATCATAAAGCAAACTCAAAACTAGATCATGCCATAAACCTTATTCTACTAGATCAAGATACTACTAATAGGATCAAACTAAGAAAAAACGGTAAAGATAGGAGTTGTGACTGTGATACGATACCGGGGCAACTCCCCCAAGCTTGGCAGTTGCCAAGGGGAGTGCCCATACCCATGTGATTATGTCTCCTTCTTTGTTGTTGGTGTAATATTCTTGGCGATTATTCCCCTCAGGATACGGTTCTCCTCCTCGAGCTTATTGACTTGCTGCTTGAGGTCCATTATTTCCTTACGAAGCTTTCCTGTGACAGCTAAAGCTCCTTGCACCCAAGGGTGTTGAATAGCTGCGGGAGAACAAGTGACACTCCTCTTCATATTTCATAAGAAAGAAATCTAACATTGGAAGGGATAACCGAGTTTGGAATGGCTGAGCTCTATGGTTCCCGCATCGGGAATCTAGCTCGGAAGAGAGAGGTGACTTCTTGATCCTCCATGGAATCTACCCTCATCAAGTCGGCCTCCATATCCTCCTCCGTTGCAGGCCCAAAGTGGTCAGCGTTGTTGTTTGCCCTTGGTTCCGGTGTCGAATTAGATACCCGACTCTCCCCAATTGACTCTTGAGAAGACATCTTGCTCTAATCTGCAGCAGCAACAGCTCGAAAACAAAAACAGAGGAGGTTTGCGTGATAAGGGAGTCAAAACCTCCGGGAGATTATATAATGAATTTTTACCAACCAAAATACGTAACGTGCAAGAAAACAGAGTCCGGAAGGCACACGAGGTGCTCACGAGGTAGGGGGCGCGCCCAGGGGGGTAGGGCGCGCCCACCACCCTCTTGGGGCCCTCGTGTCCTTCCCGGACTGCTACTTATTTTTCTATTTTTCTAAATATTCCAAAACGGAGAAATATTGCCTTAAAAATTATTTTGGAGTCGGTTTACTTACCGTACCACATACCTATTCCTTTTCGGAGTTTGAAACGTTCCGGAAAGTGTCCCTTATGTATTCCTCCGGGGTTACGGTTTCAATAATATTGGTTTCAACATTTATTGGATTACCTGAGATATAATGTTTGATTCTTTGACCGTTTACCACCTTCGGATTTGTGCCTTCGAAGTTGTTGATCTTTATGGCACCGGAACGATAGACCTCTTCGATAACATGGGGGCCTTCCCATTTAGAGAGAGGTTTTCCTGCAAAAAATCTTAAACGAGAGTTGTATAGCAATACATAATCACCTACATTAAACTCACGCTTTTGTATCGTTTTGTAATGCCATCTTTTAACTTTTTCTTTAAACAACTTGGCATTTTCATAAGCTTGGGTTCTCCATTCATCAAGTGAGCTAACATCAAATAACCTCTTCTCACCGGCAAGTTTAAAATCATAGTTAAGCTCTTTAATAGTCCAATATGCCTTACGTTCTAGTTCGAGAGGTAAGTGACATGCTTTTCCATAAACCATTTCATATGGAGACATACCCATAGGATTTTTGTATGCAGTTCTATAAGCCCATAATGCATCATCAAGTTTCTTGGACCAATTCTTTCTAGACCTATTAACAGTCTTTTGCAAAATTAATTTGAGCTCTCTATTGCTCAACTCTACTTGACCACTAGACTGAGGGTGATAAGGAGATGCAATTCTATGATTAACATCATATTTAGCAAGCATTTTACGGAAAGCACCATGAATAAAGTGTGAACCACCATCAGTTATTAAATATCTAGGGACTCCAAACCTCGGGAAAATAACTTCCTTAAGCATTTTAATAGAAGTGTTATGATCAGCACTACTAGTTGGAATAGCTTCTACCCACTTAGTAACATAATCAACAACAACTAAAATATGTGTGTATCCATTAGAGGCAGGAAAAGGTCCCATATAATCAAAGCACCAAACATCAAATGGTTCAATAACAAGTAAATAATTCATAGGCATTTCTTGACGTCTACTAATATTACCAATTCTTTGACATTCATCACAAGACAAGACAAACTTACGGGCATCCTTGAAGAGAGTAGGACAATAAAAACTAGATTGCAATACCTTACGTGCAGTTCTATCTCCAGCGTGGTGTCCTCCATAAGACTCGGAGTGACACTTGCGTAGGATCTGTTCCTGTTCATGGTCAGGTACACAACGTCTAATAATGCCATCTACTCCTTCTTTATAAAGATGTGGGTCATCCCAAAAGTAATGTCTTAAATCATAGAAAAACTTTTTCTTTTGCTGGTATGTGAAGCTAGGTGGTATAAACTTAGCAACAATATAATTAGCATAATCAGCATACCATGGAGTACTACGAGAAGTACTTATAACATTTAATTGTTCATCGGGAAAGCTATCATTAATAGGTAGTGGGTCATCAAGAACATTTTCTAACCTAGAAAAGTTGTCTGCAGCAGGGTTCTCAGCTCCCTTTCTATCAACAATATGCAAATCAAATTCTTGTAGCAAGAAAACCCATCTAATAAGTCTAGGTTTAGCATCTTTCTTTTCCATAAGATATTTAATTGCAGCATGATCAGTTTGAATGGTTACTTTAGAATCAACAATATAAGATCTGAACTTATTACAAGCAAATACAACTGCTAAAAGCTCTTTTTCAGTAGTAGCATAATTTCTTTGAGCATTGTCTAGAGTCTTACTAGCATAATGAATAACATTTAATTTCTTATCAACTCTTTGCCCTAGAACAGCACCTACAGCATAATCACTAGCATCACACATAATTTCAAAGGGTAGGTTCCAATCAGGTGGCTGAACAACAGGTGCAGTGCTAATGCTTTCTTAAGTATTTCAAATGCTTCTACACAATCATCATCAAAGACAAATGGTATATCTTTTTGCAATAAATTAGTCAGAGGCCGAGAAATTTTTGAGAAGTCCTTAATGAACCTCCTATAAAATCCAGCGTGACCAAGGAAACTTCGTATACCTTTGATGTCCTTGGGACATGGCATCTTTTCAATAGCATCAACCTTGGCTTTATCAACTTCAATACCTATTTTAGAAACTTTGTGCCCTAAGACAATACCTTCATTAACCATAAAGTGGCACTTTTCCCAATTCAAGACAAGATTAGTTTCTTCACATCTCTGCAAAACTCGATCAAGATTGATCAAGAAATCATCAAAAGAGGAACCATAGACGGAAAAGTTGTCCATGAAAACCTCACATATCTTTTCACAAAAGTCAGAGAATATAGCCATCATGCATCTTTGAAAGGTAGCAGGTGCATTACATAAACCAAAAGGCATACGTCTATAAGCAAAAGTACCAAAAGGGCATGTAAAAGTAGTCTTTGATTGATCTCTAGCCGACACGGGTATTTGAGAGAAACCAGAATAACCATCTAGAAAGCAATAGTGTGTATGTTTGCATAATCTTTCTAGCATTTGATCAATAAAAGGTAAGGGGTAATGATCTTTCTTAGTAGCTTTATTTAATTTGCGGAAATCAATTACCATCCTATAACATGTGATAATTCTTTGTGGAATCAATTCATCTTTATCATTAGGAACAACAGTAATACCTCCCTTCTTAGGGACACAATGGACAGGACTTACCCACTCACTATCAGCAACAGGATAGATTATACCTGCCTCCAAAAGCTTTAGTATTTCTTTTCTTACCACTTCTTTCATCTTAGGATTCAGACGTCGTTGAGGATCACGAACTGGTTTGGCATCTGCTTCCAAATTTATTTTTGGTTGACATAGAGTGGGACTAATGCCCTTAAGATCATCAAGAGTATATCCAATGGCAGCACGATTCCTCTTTAGAGTTTTCAATAATCTTTCTTCTTCATGCTCTAAAAGGTTAGCACTAATAATAACAGGATATATCTTCTTTTCATCAAGATAAGCATATTTAAGATTATCAGGCAAAGGTTTAAGCTCAAACACGGGATCACCCTTGGGTGGAGGAGGATCCCCTAAAATTTCAACAGGAAAATTATGTTGCAGAATAGGTTCCTGTTTAAAGAATACTTCATCTATTTCCCTTCTTTCATTCATGAACATATCATTTTCATGGTCTAGCAGATAATGTTCTAAGGGATCACTAGGAGGTACGGCAATAGAAGCAAGACCAATATTTTCATCCTTACTAGGTAATTATTCCTCACGATGTTGTTTACTAAATTTAGAGAAATTAAACTCATGGACCATATCATCCAATCCAATAGTAACAACATTCTTTGTGCAGTCTATGGTAGCATTGACAGTATTTAAGAAGGGTCTACCGAATATAATGGGACAAAAACTACTTGTGGGGAACCAAGAACAAGAAAATCAGCAGGATATTTAGTTTTCCCACACAAGACTTCAACATCTCTAACAATTCCAATTGGTGCAATAGTATCTCTATTAGCAAGTTTAATAGTAACATCAATATCTTCTAACTCAACAGGTGCAATTTCATTCTTAATTTCTTCGTATAAGTCAATAGGTATTACACTAGCACTAGCACCCATATCACATCAGCCATGATAACAATGATCTCCTATTTTAACAAAAATAACAGGCACGCCTACCACAGGTCTATGTTTATCTTTATCACAAGGTTTAGCAATTCTAGCAGTTTCACCTTCGAACTGAATAACATGCCCATCAATATTATTAGACAAGAGATCTTTAACAATAGCAATATTAGGTTCTACTTTAACTTGCTCAAGAGGTGTATAAGTTCTAATATTGCTTTTACGAACAACAGTTGAAGCTTTAGCATGATCCTTTATTCTAACAGGGAAAGGTGGTTGTCGGTGTCATAACCGGCGGATCTCGGGTAGGGGGTCACGAACTGTGCGTCTAGGTCGGATGGTAATAGGAAGCAGGGGACACGATGTTTTACCCAGGTTCGGCCCTCTTGATGGAGGTAAAACCCTACGTCTTGCTTGATTAATATTGATGATATGGGTAGTACAAGAGTAGATCTACCACGAGATCAGAGAGGCTAAACCCTAGAAGCTAGCCTATGGTATGATTGTATGTATATATTCTATCGACTAGCCTGGCCTCGGTTTATATAATGCACCCGAGGCCTAGGATAACAAGAGTCTTAGCCGAATACGCCAGTGGGGAGGAGTCCTTGTCTTGATCACCAAGTCTTGTAGAATCTTCCATGTATGTGGCAGCTGTCCGAAGTGGCCCATGAGTATACGGCCATGGGGGTCCTCGGCCCAATATAACAGATTGGGAGATGACTTGGTGAGTACCCCCTAGTCCAGGACACCGTTAGTAGCCCCCTGAACCGGTCTTCAAGTTAGGGATGCTCCTCGATTCTTCCGAACTATTCTTCATCTTCGGTCGCCGGTCTTGAAAACTGGTTCAACAAATCTTCCCATCTTCGATCTTGAGGATCGCCGAAATGCATTCGACGAGTTTACACGTCGGGTATCCGAGGAGCCCCTTTAAGTTTCCGGCCTTTATCAATGCCTTGTTATTTTTATGCCACACCTCGGGTTTGAAGTTGTTCCCGGGAGGCAGTGTCCTCTTGTGTCCGAGCTCTAACGCCGGATAGCATTCGAGATATCTTTTGCAGCCGAGCGGTAATGCCGGACTGCTTCCGAGCTCCAACGCCGAAATGTATCCGAGCTCCAACGTCGGACTGTGTCCAAGCTCCAACGCCGGACTATATCCAAGATGTCATAGATCATCTTGGTCCAAAAAAGTTGAAGCAGTTTAGCCAAGCTTAATGCTGGAAATGCCCTCTATGGAGCCAGCCACTTGGGCCCGAGCTTTATGCCGGACTGCTTCCGAGGTGGTGCACCACCCCGACTGTGGGCCGATTTTTTGTCAATATTTTTGATTGGTGCAATTTATTCTCTGCCGAGATATATAGCCAGTAGCCCTCAAGGTGTGTATCGGTTTAAAACCCGAGATGCACCTGAAGGATGACGTAAGACCGCTGATCCCAGTTGCCGCTGAGACTCAGGTTGATTTGTAAAATCAGCTTGAGGATCAAGTCCTAGCTCGGCAGGATACTTCGGGACACAAAAAGCGGCGTGCTCAGTCCTCGAGACTCAGGTTGGGTGCGGCCGACCAACCTGAGGATCAAAATCTCCTCGGAAACTGTATTGCACTTAAAATTTTCTGCATTGGATAGGCAATGCAGTAGCTCCCGAGACACTGGTCGGGTGGCAACACTAGATCAGGGGATCGATGTGCCCCTTTAATATTTGTAAATAATAAGCTCGAAGCCCAGTAGCCCCCGGGCCTTAATGCGGGCACGGGTGGCCGAATTAAGGATCGATATCCATAGTAAAATCACAAATTATGTGTAATGACTCTATGTATCCAAATACTTTACGTCATTTAATGCTCAGATCCGCATTGTACAAAACTTTGTTGACTGACCATCAGCTTCCACCTCCTCGGCCAGTAGCCGAGGAGTGTTTGTCTTACTTCATAAAGCCTTTATGAGGGCAAAGATTTACGACAAACAAGGCAATCTGGCCATACAGTTTTATAAACAAAGGTACGCGGAGAGATATGTTATATTACTTGTGTAACATAAGAAATGTCTTCCAAAGAAAATAGTCCCGCCATCGGTTCCTTTCTTTGGGTTGTCATGCTAAGCATGATCATGAAACCTCAGCTCTAATGTAAGAGCAAAATATTGAGGATTTTTTTTGTGAGGCCAGTTACTAGCCCCCGATAGTATTCGGTGACAGTCGAGGTCAAGCCGTAAACACTTCGGCCAATGTTATGAACGGCCCGTCATTTAACATAGTCATCGGATCGCTGACCAGTTTACGCCTATTGTGACAGTCAGTTTTCGACTTTCTTCACTGAGGTGCTTGACCTTGCGAGCTGGAATCACAATCGCAGTGGTTCTCCCTTTGCACACCTAGCCGAACAAAGCGGAACGTAGGAGGAAAGCACAGGAGCCGGGCAACCCAACTATTGACCGAAGACACAATTCAAAACCGATGCATATATAGCAATATCTGAGAATGTTTTTGCCGAATCCCTAAAGGTGTCCGGCGTTGCACTGCGAGACTTGTGCTGAAAACACACAAATAGTTTAAAAGTTCCACAAGCTTGGAAAACCAAAAAACGTCAGTAAAAACTTGATGTCCGAACAAGATCAAGTGTTCGGTGCCAATCCGAAAATTGGCCTTAGAAAAAAAGGTGCTTCTGTCGTGCTTTAACATGACACATCCTATCTCAAGACTTCAAGCGGGTAAGCCTACGGCTTTAACCTCCTATCCCGAAGGTGGAGTACTTCTCGTTAGGCCAGCTTAGCAAACTAAACTATAACGGCTTTGAGAGAGAAATTAGGCTCCCCGGCTAGTGACCACACACTCGTGTCGAAAAAAGGAGTGATAAATAATAAAACTTTGCAACGACTAAGAAGAAGAACACTTATTATAAAACGGCTCAAATAAACTTAAGAGCCTCCAAGTGACTTGGGTAAAAGAATGATTGCATGTACCAAAGTACTTATATCATATCTATGTTCAACCGAACTTTAAACGCGTCTTAACCGACCGTCGGCTTCTCCCTCTTCGGTCAAGGACCGAAAAGTGTTATGTACTCCATCTGTCGAGAATATCGACGGTGTTTCCAATAACCAGGCAACCAGGCCATAAGGCTGTAACAGACAAAGCGCGCTCAGGGAACTTATGCTATATTACTGCGAAGTGTAAGAAGCATCTTTGAAGAAAATAGTACCCCCACCGATACCTTTCTTCGGTGCTCATTGTTATTATGAGACTTGTGCAATAGATTTTTTGTACTCATGAGTTCCGTTGTGTGCCAACCATGATTGAAAACAATAAGAGCGCTAGCTTTCGGCTTCACCCAGTCTGAGGTCAGAGCTCGGAGGACCCAGTCATGACAATCGCAGAGGTGCTCCCTTTAATCCCTAGCCAAACAATCGGGAACGTAGGGTAAGCACAGGAGCCAGGCAACCCAGCTTGCAAATCGCTTAAGTCAATATGGTGCATATTGTGGCGTAATACACGAACAAGGAACGAAGCCGTACAAGTATAATCATATGCAAGAGGAAAAGCTTCATAAAGGAAGCCCCCAAATAAACGGGCTATTTGAATATGTGTGTCACAAACAAAGTTTGGTCAATGAAAAAATTTTACAAGCAACTTTTTTCCAAAAAAGTATAATGCTTAGTCGAACCGAACACAAGTTAAAAATTAAAGCTTTGAGCATGAAAGCGACTTAGCTGGTTAATGTGTTCGACATTGATGACGCGGTCCGAGCTAGATGCGGGACAAGGTTCCATCCCCCAAGCCGGTCCCGAGGTGGCGGAGCGGAGAGCTCGACACACCGAAGTGGTGACATAGCACGGTGACGACGAAGTCCCCGGATCATTTTCCTGTGCACAAAAAATAGTGCAAACCGGAGATAATAGTAATAATAGTAATTTAAAAAAATCGTTGCATAATAAATAATTTATGCAAACTGAGTAATAAAAGAAATATGGCCTGGCGCCAAAGTCAATGTCGATGCAGGGCGTCGGCGTGATGCGGTAAAGGCATGGCAAAGCCTGAATTCACAGGTCGGTCCGAGTTCCGGATGCGGCGTTCGCCGGACTATGTACGGAAACTGACAGAACCACCACGCGACCGTCGTTAATGCGTCCACCATTTGATAGACCTGTGTACATATGATGGACAAACCAGAGTAATAATTCCTTGGGAAGAATGAACCCAAACAGGCAAAAAATACTAGGATTAATAGCACCTGGTTTATTTGTTGTAGCGATCCGAAGAAAGGTGATTCCCAAAATTGGGACTCGATCCGCACACCCATTGCCTGATGGGCGATAAAGCGACGGTATGGCGATGCTGGCAAAGGTTGGCTCGCCGAGGCAAAGCCCTCGGTCCAGCTAACATGACGGAGCTGGTCGGCTAGTGACGCCGAAGTCTTCGGAGTAGGTTGATGAAGAGATGGCGAAGCCCCCGGTCTAGCCGAGATGTCGAAGTAGGTCGGCGTGATGGACACCAGCTTGAAGAAGCAATAGTGCGGCCCTGCCGATGCAGGTCGTGACGTGGTCAATGCCGGCTTGATGAAGCGACCGTGCGGCGATGCCGGTATGCCCGCTCCGTGTAATCCGTGGGGCGGCGATGTTGGTGATGATTTATCCTTCACGATCCCGGACTCTTGTTCGGCTTGCCGAGATGATGATCCGAAGAAGTTGAGCTCGGCCCAACAAAGTGACGACGTGTCTAGCGCAGGTCGACAGCTGTGGAGCAATATTGCCGGACTGGTTTGACACCAGCATGATGTTGAAGATCATGTTCAAAAGATCTTAAAGTTGGTGGGATGTGTTCGGGAACAAAAGACAATACCCAATACAAAACCTACTTCAAAAGGGATGTCCGAAATCCCGTTCATAAAAAAGACAAACTCGGGTCGGATTCGTTTTCGCGCAGAAAACAGATCCGAAAAGTGATGCACTAATCGGAAGGTTCCTGGAGTTTGGACGGTCGGATCGAGCTGAAATTTTGAGAGGTGGTAGATATAGGAATTCCGCAGCTGATCAACGGATGGATTTTCCAAAGGACGTCCGAGCTAGAAGCTGGACACCACGCCCTAAACTCGTCTAGATTCCCGTTCAGATTTGACAGGGCTCTGGTATATCGTGGATTGCCAGAGATTCCTCCATCGGAACTCGACGAAATTTTCCAGGGTTGTTGTAGACTCAATTCCGCACAATTCCAGCAAAGCAATCATTAGAAAGACACTTGAGGAGGCGGTGGCGGTGGACACAAGTCTGCTGTCCAGAAAAACAGCACGGTCGCCCGAGGGCAATGTTGACGTTGAGCCCCCGGGCTCCCTGGATGATTCCTCCATGATCTTGATAGAGATCGGAGTTGATGTTTATAAAGGCCCTCATCCGAACATGACGATCGGAGGTAGGGTGCAGTCCTTGGTCGAACCAAGGTGACCAGTCGAGCTGGTGACGAAGATGCCAAAGTTGCAGTTGATCTGCAGGCGAGCCATCAACCTTTTGCCGATCACACAGCGGAACTCTCAATGAAAGCACCAATGTCGGTGTCAAAACCGGCGGATCCCTGGTAGGGGGTCACGAACTGTGCGTCTAGGCCGGATGGTAACAGGAGGCAGGGGACACGATGTTTACCCAGATTCGGGCCCTCTTGATGGAGGTAAAACCCTACGTCCTGCTTGATTAATATTGATGATATGGGTAGTACAAGAGTAGATCTACCACGAGATCAGAGAGGCTAAACCCTAGAAGCTAGCCTATGGTATGATTGTATGTATATATTCTATCGACTAGCCTGGCCTCGGTTTATATAATGCACCCGAGGCCTAGGATAACAAGAGTCCTAGCCGAATACGCCGGTGGGGAGGAGTCCTTGTCTTCATCACCAAGTCTTGTAGAATCTTCCATGTATGTGGCAGCTGTCCGAATTGGCCCATGAGTATACGGCCATGGGGGTCCTCCGCCCAATCTAACAGATTGGGAGATGACTTGGTGAGTACCCCCTAGTCCAGGACACCATCAGTGGTTTCTCAATATAAGAAGTGGGAACAACAGGATCATTATAAGTGACAGTCTTTTCTTCAACTTTAATAGGTGCAGCTACTTTTACTTCTATGGGAGGATGATATTTAATCCACTTCTCCTTAGGGAGATCAACATAAGTAGCAAAAGATTCACAGAAAGAAGCTGCTATCTGAGAGTCAAGTCCATATTTAGTGCTAAACTTACGGAAAATATCGGTGTCCATAAAATATTTAACACAATCAAACTTAGGTGTCATACCTGACTCCTTAGCTTCGTCGAGGTCTCAATCTTCAGAGTTGCGTTTAATTCTATCCAATAAATTCTATCTGAATTCAATAGTCTTCATCATAAAAGAGTCGGCACAAGAAGTATCGAGCATGGTGCGATTGTTATCAGAAAGCCGAGCATAAAAACTTTGCATAATTATTTCTCTCAGGAGCTCATGATTGGGGCATGAATATAACATTGATTTAAGCCTCCCCCAAGCTTGAGCGATGCTTTCTCCTTCGCGAGGCCAGAAATTATATATATAATTGCGATCACGATGAACAAGATGCATAGGGTAATACTTTTGATGAAATTCCAACTTCAATCTTTTATAGTCCCATGATTTCATATCATCACATAGCCTATACCATATCAATGCGTCTCCCTTCAAAGATAAAGGGAAGACCTTCTTCTTAGCAACATCATCGGGTATACCTGCAAGCTTAAATAATCCACAAACTTCATTCACATATATTAAGTGCTCATCAGGATACTTTGTTCCATCTCCTGTAAAAGGATTAGCTAGCAGTTTTTCCATCATACCCGAAGGAAATTCAAAAGGAGTTTCATTTTCAATTGAGAAACAATATAACGGGGTGACCTAGGAGCCTCCACATCGCTCCCTCGTTCCTGGCCGTCTGATTAGCACGCCGTTTCTTGGGCCGCTGCTCCGCTAAACTAGCTACGTTTGCGGTGGTTAATCAGGCCAGTACATCGGGCCCGTTTACATGGTCCACACCTCCGCTTATCCCTATCCTTCTATATCTTTCCTTCCTTTCTTTGCTCAAAAAAAGATCTTTCCTTCCTTTCCTAAAAAAATAATCTTTCTTTCTTTCCTCTATCCTCCGACCGCCGCCGCCACGGCTATCCTCTCCCCAGCCAGCAGTGCTCAGCCGCCATGAAAAATGAAGTCACAAAATAAAACTGCACCGGTGACCGACGGGGAGCCAAGACGATTTGACGAAACCAGGTAGCGAGCGCCGGATCCGCCTCGGCGAGGATCTGTGGCGTACAGATGAGATGGGTGATGTTTTGCGGTGTTGTTTTCGTGGGAGCCCCGTGGACCTATTCCACTTCACGCGGTCGCCGCAAGTGAGGGAGGACAGTGACACCGGCATTGGTTCAGAAAGGGCGAGTTGTTTATCAGTAATCATGTATGGGGCTTCTGGCAGGTGGCAGTGGCGGGGCATCAGGATTGTGGTTCACCTAGGGCTCAACAGAGAAGAGAGTCCGGGCCTCCGGGTTACACTTAACTCTCTGGCTGCCCCGGAGCTTCTATGCCACTTCCTACTTCCGTCGTTTCTCTGTGCTAGGCGAAGGGAAGATGCAGATGAGACGAGGAGCATCCAATAGGATGGGAAGCCACAAATCAAACAGGGACATGCTTGAGTCTTGCGTGTGGTCAAGCTAAGAGCTGCGGGCAGCGGCCATAATGTCCTTGTTGGTGTGCCTTCCGGCGGCTTGACGCACTTGCCTTTCTACGCCCTTACAGGCACACTTCAAACCCTCTTCAGCGTTTTTAGTTTTTGACTTACTATCCATCACAAATGATTGTTTTATTGAAAATATATACCATTTGTAGTTTGTACTAACCAATATTGCAATCCAAGCTGGTTGAAGCAAGAAATATTAGTACATACTCCTGTCCATGGGAAAGAACGATGTGTCTTTCTGTTAGCAAGTGAAGAATATATATCACACGGCCAAATGCTATCAAAACCAAAAATATATTGGCCACGAAGAACAGGATCAGATCAAAGTAAGGAAATAGTAGAGATAAATGATCAGATGATACCATTTAAGATAGAGGTTGACAATCTAGCTATTAGAATCCATATACATGAATAACTCAAAAAATGTCCAAATGCAACTAAATAAGTGGGAGGGCCTATAGCTAGGTGGAAGTGTTACTCGGACGAATTATGCAGTTATTCCTGCAACATCCTCACCATGCCAGATAATAGTTTTTGTTTTTGGTACACAATGAATGATGGACAAAAGTATTGCTTTTGTAAACCCCTTTTCTTATATAAACCTAGAAAGGATATACATGTTATTTTTTGTATTTTTTCCGGTTGGAACGCAAGGTTGAGATATTTATTTCTCCTTCCTATGATCCTATTTTTTTAATTAATCAATGGCTTATATTGCATGCCACTTATGTGAACATACATTCATTTCTCTTGCCCCATGTTCATGTAAAAAAATATAGTACCTTCTTTTGCGAAATAAGATAATATGGGACCTGTTAAGTACTGTCGTTTTTTTTCCTTCTTGATGTCCAATGATAAATACATAGTTGAGATGGAAAATTGTGGTACTGGTAAACATATCATTACCTTTCAATCCAACCATCAAGTAATCTAAAAATTCATTTCTTATATTGTAAAAATGAACGGGCGCGGCAACGCGTGCTATCATGGTCTACTGGACGGGGTGAAGATACCCCGAACAAGCCCCACAGAGAATTACTTTCCATAGTAACAAGTGACAGTAAATTTCAGCACACTATATAAATTTTTCCTTACCAAATTCCACCTACCAAAGGCGCTACACTCCCCGGCAACGGCGCCAGAAAAGAGTCTTGATGACCCACAAGTATAGGGGATCTATCATAGTCCTTTCGATAAGTAAGAGTGTCGAACCCAACGAGGAGCAGAAGGAAATGATAAGCGGTTTTCAGTAAGGTATTCTCTGCAAGTACTGAAATAAGTGGTAACAGATAGTTTTGTGACGGGATAAATTGTAGCGAGCAACAAGTAACAAAAGTAAATAAAGTGCAGCAAGATGGCCCAATCCTTTTGTAGCAAAGGACAAGCCGGAACAAACTCTTATAATAGGAAAAGTGCTCCCGAGGACACATGGGAATATCTTCAAGCTAGTTTTCATCACGTTCATATGATTCGCGTTCGATACTTTGATAATTTGATATGGGGGTGGACCGGTGCTTGGGTGCTGTTCTTACTTGAACAAACATCCCACTTATGATTAACCTCTATTGCAAGCATCCGCAACTACAAAAAAAGTATTAAGGTAAACCAAACCATAGCATGAAACATGTGGATCCAAATCAGCCCCTTACGAAGCAACGCATAAACTAGGGTTTAAGCTTCTGTCACACTAGCAACCCATCATCTACTTATTACTTTCCAATGCCTTCCTCTAGGCCCAAATAATGGTGAAGTGTTATGTAGTCGAAGTTCACATAAAACCACTAGAGGCTAGACAACATACATCTTATCAAAATATCAAACGAATACCAAATTCACATGACTACTCATAGCAAGACTTCTCCCTTGTCCTCAGGAACGAACGTAACTACTCACAAAGCATATTCATGTTCATAATTATAGGGGTAATAATATGCATATAGGATCTGAACATATGATCTTCCACCAAATAAACCAACTAGCATCAACTACAAGGAGTAATCCACACTACTAGCAACCTACTAGCACCAATCCCGGACTTTGAGACAAGAATTGGATACAAGAGATGAACTAGGGTTTGGAGATGAGATGGTGCTGGTGAAGATGTTGATGGAGATTGCCCTCTCCCGATGAGAGGAGCGTTGGTGATGACGATGGTGATGATTTCCCCCTCCCGGAGGGAAGTATCCCCGGCAGAACAGCTCTGCCGGAGCACTAGATTGGATCCGCCAAGGTTCCGCCTCGTGGCGGCGGAGTCTCGTCCCGAAAAGTTCCTTCTTATTTTTTGCTCATCGAAAGACTTCATATAGGAGAAGATGGACGTCGGAGAGCCACCAGGGGGGCCACGAGGTAGGGGGGCGCGCCCTAGGAGGCGCCCCCGACCCTCGTGAGAAGGGTGTGGCCCCCCTGGCCTTCATCTTTGGCGAGGATTTTTCTTTATTTATTTTAAGATGTTCCGTGAAGTTTCAGGACTTTTGGAGTTGCAAAGAATAGGTCTCTAATATTTGCTCCTTTTCTAGCCCAGAATTCCAGCTGCCAGCATTCTCCCTCCTTATGTAAACCTTGTAAAATAAGAGAGAATAGCCATAAGTATTGTGACATAAAGTGAAATAACAGTCCATAATTCAATAAATATCGATATAAAAGCATGATGCAAAATGGACGTATCACATCTTATTCTTCAAGTAGGGATATTCAGTACAATTGGAGACTGGGCACACAGTGGAGACTTTGATTATCCCTGCAGTCGACATAGCTAAAACTCCAGGTGGTTAAACCGAATCACACAGAACAAGGGAGTACCTTGCTCTGATACCAATTGAAAGTGCTAGTGATCGACTAGAGGGGGGTGAATAGGCGATTTTAACAAAGTCTTCAAAACATGGGAGTTTCGAAGACAGACGATAGAAATAAACCTATTACCATGCAGCGGAAGGTAGACTACACTAAGCAAGCCATAGTCAAGTATTCAATGAAGTGAAAGCACAACGACTAATGGCAGCTTGGCAGTATGGATCAGGTAGGAAGATAGTATGAAGCTAATCAGAACAAGCAGTCACTCAGTGAAGACAAAAGATAATGCAAACAGACAATGACTTCACAAGGACCAACTGTAAATAAAGAGATGGGAAGGATAGAACCAGTGACTCGTTGAAGACAATGATTTGTAGGACCAGTTCCAGTTGCTGTGACAAATGTACGTCTGGTTAGGGAGGCTGATGAGATTCAACTCAGAAGACTGTGTCTTCACCTTATTCCCCTTGAGCTAAGGACACCCAGTCCTCGCCCAATCACTCGGGTAAGTATTCAAGGCAGACTTCCAAACCTTCACAGACTTCGTTCACCGGCAATCCACAATGACTCTTGGATGCTCAGAACGCGACGCCTAACCGGCTGGAGGATTCACAGTCCTCAAGTGTAATAAGTCTTCAGATCACACAGACAGGAAGGCTTAAGTGATGCCTAACACTCTTTGGCTCTGGGTTTTTAGGGCTTTATCCTCGCAAGGAATTCTCTCTCAAAGGCTTCGAGGTGGGTTGCTCTCAAACGACAAAAGCCATACACTAACTCTGAGCATCCAACCGTTTATGGTTGTAGGGGGTGGGCTATTTATAGACACTAGGCAACCCGACCTAATTTGTCCGAAATGACCCTGGGTCACAAAGGAACTGACACGTGTTCCAACGGTCAGATTTCAAACACACACGGCAACTTTACTTGGGTTACAAGCAACGCTGACTTATCCAACTCTGGATAAGATTTGCTCTCATAGTCTTCGCTCAAAGACATAGGATTTTGGTTAAGCATCACTTCAGTCATTCTGACTGGTTCACTTGGACCCCACATAACAGTACGGTGATTCCTATGACTCAACGAAGAAGAAAAAGAACGACGAAACAACTAAGTCTTCGCGCTCCATAGTCTTCACACGATGTCTTCTCTTGTCATAGTCTTCAATGTGAATGTCTTCACATCCCACCTTTGACTTCAATGTCTTCATACATTTTTAGGGGTCATCTCTGGTAGGAAAACCGAATCAATGAGGGACTTCTACCTGTGTTATCCTGCAATTCTCACAAACACATTATTCCCTCAACCAGGTTTGTCTTCAATACTCCAAAACCAACTAGGGATGGCACTAGATGCACTTACACCCTACCTTACCTCTCCCCCAAACCTACAGAAGATTGAAATTAGGCTTGCAATCTGCTTCAATTGAGCTGCCTGGTGGTTATTTTTGCTTCCCGAGAGACAACATCTGGCTGGAGGATGAGAAGGAACCATGAACCCCGATGAATTTCCCCTATCACAATGGGGGGAGCGCCGGTTGGGCAGTGGTACAGCCCACCTCCGCCCCAAATGGGGGCACAATCTGGACAGGCTCCTATAATTGCCCAAGATCAATCTGCTGGTGGTTCTGACTCTCAGATCAGTGGGAAATCTCAAAGCAAGAATCAGCAAAAGAAGAGACAGGACATCCAGAAAACTGCTCCTGCCCCTGCTTCAGGCCTTATGGCATACTCTAAGGTGATCTGCTACAACTGTGGGGAACCAATGCATCATTTGGATAAAGGTGTCAAGCCCAAGAGTTGTTTTATCTGCAAAATGGTTACCCATAAAGTTGAGAATTGCCCTGTCAGAAGGAAAACCCATAGTTCTACTAGATATGTTGGAAGTGCTGCTCCAGGATTAGGGTTCTAC
This sequence comes from Triticum urartu, assembly GCF_056163025.1. Lineage (NCBI taxonomy): Eukaryota > Viridiplantae > Streptophyta > Magnoliopsida > Poales > Poaceae > Triticum > Triticum urartu. The sequence continues at coordinate 122,996,158 of NC_141879.1, forward strand.
CACATAGACCCACCTGATGAAAATGCTCAGTATCATGGCTCCCTGAAGAATGTAGGGATTGTTCTGGTAGAAGCTGGTGAAGTGACCAAGCAGGAACTTGCCACTGAGTTTGTAGACATTTACAAAACCAAATGACCCTGTCCAATCAATGCCCTAGATGAGTGGACATTCTTGGCCAAACTTCCTCCTGAAATAGATGTAGTTCAAGTTGTTGGATACCCCAGTTTTGGTCTCAAAAAAGACAATGTTGTAGTCAATGTTGAAGTCTGGAAAGTCAGGATTGAGGCTGAAGAGGACCTCCAGGAAACTTGGATCAAGATTAGGAAATTGAACCCCCAAGTGGTGTGACTGGACTATGCTGGATCAAATCACTTCCACTCTGGGGGTCTTACTGGATGTGGATTGGCAGCATAATTTCAAGTCATTCTATGAAACTGTTAGGGTGAAAATCTTATGTAAAGATCCCTCCAAAATCCCTGCTGAAAGGCTTTTTGGAGTTGGGAACAAAATCTACAGGCTACTCATTGAGGTGGAGTCCTTAACCCCCACAGAAACTGGCACCTCCACCAACCTCTCTGCTGGTACATATGTCTCTGCAGCTGAAACCGGTACCAATCTTACTGAAGATGATGAATCCAACAGGAGCTCTAGATCTGAATCAGATAAAGGGTCTGCTGCCAATTCTGGGGCCCCTAACATCAGAGGATAGTCTTTTGGCCACAATCAGATGCTTGGAGAAACTACACCCACTTCAGTCCTCAAGACACACCTCCCTGATTCTTCATACACTCCTCAACTCAGCATCGAGGAAAAGATCTTGAATTCTGTGCTTAATGAAACTGATGGATTCAACCTCCTCAGGGAAATGGAGCTCCTGGAAGATGATAATCTGATGGAATTAGAAGGTTTTGTAGATCTACAAGAGGATCAAGAGGCACTTGTTGAAACAACTGAACTCCCAGACAATTTGGACTCAAAATACAACTCTGACTTCCCTGCCCTTCCTAAGGAAAAGCACCTTCCCAAATGGGGTCATGTTCAAGCCACCAGAACCAGTGCCAGGGTAGCTGGTGACAAAAGAACCATTATTGAAAAGGCTCAACAGCTCAAAGAGGTTCAGAACCCGGAAGTGCAAAAAACCCAGGGTATGAAACACACTTCCTTCTCCAACTTTAATGATCCTTCCTTCAATGCCATTGCTGCTAAGATTGGTGTAGATGTTACTTCTCTTAATGATGGCATTGAATGCTCTTCCTTTATTTACCCTCACCAAAACAGATCTGAAGGCTCTGTTTGTGAGAATTTTTCTCTAGATGGTAGTTCTAGTTTAGACTGCCTTCGATAAAGTTGACCTTGATTTCCTTATGAAACTCCTGGAGCTTAGAGGTTTTGGGGGTAAATGGACTAGTTGGATCCAGCAACTTACTCATGGGGGGTCTATTGGGGTCAAGTTAAATAACTGTGAAAGTGATTTTTTCCTTGTTGGTAAAGGCCTTAGGCAGGGTGACCCCATCTCCCCGCTTTTGTTTAATTTAGTAGTGGTCGTTCTTACTAAAATGCTGAGCAAAGCTGTTGATCATAGTCTGATTGCAGGGCTCTGTCCTGAGGTCTGCCCTGGTGGCATCATCTGCCTTCAATATGCAGATGATACCATCCTTTTCTTAGACAATGACTCCACACATGCTAGCAATCTGAAAACTGTTCTAACCTGTTTTGAACAAGTCTCAGGCATGAGAATCAACTACTCTAAAAGTGAACGCATCCCTATCAACATGGATGATCAGGAGTTAGCTGACTTCCTCTCTATTCTAGTCTGTAATATAGGTAACTTCCCCATTAAGTACCTAGGTATCCCTCTCCACTATGATAAACTGAGGAGAGAGGATATCTAGCCCCTTTTGCATAAAATCATTAAAAGGATTGCTGGGTGGAGGGGCAAACTTCTCTCTTACCGAGGTAGATTGATCCTCATACAAGCTTGTTTGACTAGCATTCCAGTGTATCTCCTCTCCTTCTTCAAGTTCCCTAAATGGGCAGTGAACCTCATCAATTCTCAGATGTCTCATTGCTTGTGGAATGATTTTGAGGGAAATAGGAAGCTACACCTTGCTAATTGGGCCCTAGTCTCTATGAAAAAAGATTTTGGAGGCTAGGCATACCTAACCTCCAAGAAATTAACATCTGTCTTCTAGGGTCTTGGATTAAAAGATTCTATGAGGAAGACCTGAAACCCTGGAAGCTTCTTATTGCCCATAAATACCTAGGAAATAAACCTAATATTTTTGTCCGTTCCACAACCCTAAGACCTCTAGATTTTGGAAAGGATTAAAATCTATTATGCATGCTGTGAAATTTGGCTACAGATGGAACATAGGGGATGGGAGCAGAACCAGGTTCTGGGAAGATACTTGGTTTGGCACATCCCCCCTAGCAGTCCAATTTTGGCCTATTTACTTTGTCTGCAATGAGCTTAACAAAAGTGTCAATGAAGTTTGGGACGGTCAATGCCTAAAACTCTCTTTTAGAAGGAACTTTAGTGATAGTCTCATGGAACAATGGTTCCAGTTGGAGGAAATTGCCAAAAGCATTACCTTTACTACCGAGCCGGATGCCCTGATTTGGCAGCTGGACAATAAGGGGAAGTATTCCTCCAGCTCCCTCTATCATGTTATCAACTTTAGAGGGGTTCAACCCGTGTTTATCCCTGCTGTTTGGAAATTGAGAGTTCCCCCTAAAATTCATGTATTTCTCTAGCTTCTCTCCAAGAACAAATTGATGACTACGGATAACCTTAGGAAGAGACACATCATCAAACCCCTTGATTGTGTTTACTGCTTGGAACAAGAGTCTTGTTCTCACCTATTTTTTGAATGTATAGCTGCTAAACATCTCTGGGCCCACATTGAGGAATATTTCTCTAGTCAGATTGGCTCATCCTTCGAATCTGTCGCTAGATTCTGGATTGCTACCAAAAAGTGCTCAGTTTTAAATACTGTTAGCTCAGCTGTCCTTTGGTGCCTTTGGAAATATAGAAATGCAATGATTTTCAGTAACACCTCATGGATTTCCATTCCACGGGTCTTGAGGTTGATCGGGAACATGGTGAGGAACTGGGTGATTCTCTCCTCCGAATCGGACAAGGACAAGTTGATGAGCTTCGTGGAAACCCTAACAAGATCCCTCTAGAAACCATTGGCGATCACTTGTGGCTGAACAAGGCTCGACCTGCTTTGGGGATGGACCCGTGGGTTCGTCTCAAGATCTCTGATGAAGATGATGGGCACCTGGCGCCGAAAAAGAGGGACATCCACCATGCTACGCCTTCTAGCCCGGTGTCTCCGCTTGCTTACTGGTCGCCGCAGGCTGACACGGCCCCTCGGCTGAAGACAATGAAGGCTTCGTTGGACCCTCCTTGTGTCATTTGAGTGCTCTATCCGCTCTGCCTTTGGCACCGCTCGGGTGATTTGTGTTATTCAGAGAACTTGTTCATCCATCCCCCTAGTTTGTAGCTTTTCTACCGTTGCTTTCGAACTGCTCTTTGAGCTGCTGTATCAGAATATGTTGTGGTTTCGTTCTCAGCAATGGAACCGGGGAGATGCTCCCTGTTTTTCTAAAAAATATTTTATATGTTATTATATATTATTTTTATTGTCATCATATATTTAACAGATACTTACATATGTAAGAAAACAATATCCCACATCTTATTAACTTATAAAAGTAATTTCTTAACAAATAAAATCCTAGATTGTTTTGGCATGAAAATCCTAGTGATTGTGTACAAAAGCTTGGTAAGATTTAAGGACAAATGTAATAATATCACTTATTATTTAAATATATTTATAACAAAATGCTCAGCCCCTTTTTATTTTTTGATAACATTGCTGGCCCAACCCAGCATTATAATTAGAATCAGCCCAGCAAAATCGTGTATTTCGAGAAAGTGCAAATTGCCTGTAATTTTTTAGGAAATAAAATAAATGGGTCGCATGGACGCTACATTATTTGTTCACCCAGCCCAGCTAATGGCTGTAATTCAAAAAAAGATCAAATTGACTGTAAATTCTACCACGCAAAAAAAGACTGTAAATTCTGGAAAAAAATGGGTTGAATACGTGTCACATTTTTGGAGGCTGAAATGTGGGCCAATAGGTCGAAGCCAACGCAAGTCGTTGTCAATTTAGTCAACAAATGGTTCTGACATGTTAGTCGTTGGATTTACATCCAACGACCGGCATCCATCTTCAATCTCTCGTCTTCTTCCTCCAGCGCCACCGGGACCACCTCCCGCCTCCTGCTGCTAGCAGCTCTGCTTAGCACGCTTCGCTATGAAGCGCTACTCCACCGTTGGCCAGGCCATCCCTCCACCCCTCCACACCTCCTGTTCTTCTCCACCGACTGCCGAACCACACCGCACTAGAACCAGTTAACCCTCGTACATGTCTGCGACTCTACTCCCGCGTCTTCCCATCTCCGGCTCGTTGCTGTCCGGGGCCTCGCCGTCATCCACCACCTTGGATGCACTCGGCGCGGCGTGGTCAACGTGGTCAACGAATGACGCCATCGGAAGTAGACTGTGCGTGGAGAGGCTGACAGCTGGGTCCACGGCCGCACACAAGGAAATGCCTCCTTACGCGCAAAATAATGATTCCTCCACCTGACATCTGGGACCCACTGGAAGGGCCTCTGTATTTCATGAAAATAACGTGCCCCCGCTGACATGTCGGACCCACCAGCTATCTTCGCACGCAAGGAAGTGCCTCATTACGCACAAAAAAAATGAATATTCCCCCTGCCAGCTAGAACCCAGCATAGTGGGAGGCTGACTTGTGGGCCTACCAAGTTGACGGGGACGGAGGGCTTTGTCAACTTAGTCAATATGAACGATTCTAGCTCCTGTTACCGTACGATGTTCATCCAATGGTCGTAGTGCTTCTTCAACCTCTGGTCTTCTTGCTCCAGCCGCCCAAACCAGCGCCGGTCGTGTCGTGTGCTCCTGCCTCCCATGGCCGGCTGTGATGTCGCGGAGGCCTCACCGCCCCCTACTACTCCCACCGCTGGCCAGGCCATCCCTCTACTCACCCACACCCCCTATTATTCTACGGCGACAGCAGCCTCACACCGCAGCCGAACCAGTGAACCCTCGTACTCCTCTTCGCATGGGCATCCACTGATGCGTCTTCCCCGACTCTGAGTCGTCCCCTTCCTAGTCCTCGCCATCGTCCACCGCCGTGGTGCTCTCGACGCGGTGTGGTCAACGGGGTCAAGGAAAGACTTCCATCGGACGTGGGCTGTATGTGGAAAGGCTGACAGCTGGGTCCACGGCCGCAGCAAGGAAGTGCCTCCTTATTACGCGCAAAATAATGATTCCTCCACCTGATAGCCGGGACCCACCGGACGGGCCACCGTATTTCGTGAAAAACAAACGTTTCCCCTGGCTGCTGGGACCCACCAGCTACATCTTCGCACGCAAGGAAGTGCGTCCGAGCAAAAAACCGATTCGCCCCCCTGACTGCTGGGACCCACCAGCTACATCTTCGCATGCGAGGAAGTGCATCCGGGCAAAAAAATGATTCACCCCCTGACTGCTGGGACCCACCAGCTACATCTTCGCACGCAAGGAAGTGCCTGGCAGTCGGGACCCACTTGGTCGAAGCGTGCGTAGTGTTGTCATTTTGGTCGCGAACGTGTACGTACATATATACTGGTGGATGTAGAGGCGCGCACGTGTCGTAGTAGAGACGCGTATGTGTCGTAGTAGAGGCACGCACGTAGCATGTACACGTACGTACAGCGGCCAGGGTGCAAGAAAGAAAATACGGCCACGTATGTGTACATACAAGCGGGGTCTCTAACGCCTACTCGCGCTTACGTACGGCTAGGGCTCGTGTACCTGGCTAGGTCAGAACGGAGAAACAGCATCGTCGTCGTGTTCATGGGGAGGCAGCATCGTCGTCGTGTTCATGGGGAGGAAGCATCATCGTCGTGTTCATGGGGAGGCAACGGAATGCGTCGTGTTCATGGGGAGGCAACGGAATGCGTCGTGTTCATGGGGAGGCAACAGAATGCGTCATGTTCATCGGGAGGCAACGGAACGCGTGGGAGCCAACCGGCTGGGTCGGAACGGAATGCGTGGCCGTGTTCATCGGAAGGACTTGGACGGAATAGGAGATGGAAACGAGGCCTGGCGTACCGCAAAACGGAGGAAACGGCCTTGTGTTCGACCGGCCATTTTCGAAACGGGATCCTATTCATCGGGAGGGGTCTGGCGTACCGCAAAACAGAGGAAATGGACCTCCTACGGTCGAAACGGGGGTCCTGTTGATCGTGAGGGGTGTGGCGTACCGCAAAACGGACGAAACGGACTTGTGTTGGAGCGCTATAGTCGAAACGGGGGTCCTGTTCATCGGGAGGGGTGTGGCGTACCGCAAAACGGGACTCCACGGGATACTGTTCATCTCCACCATCGACCTCCTCTAGCCTCCACGGGCTCCTATTCATCCAGCCTCCACCACACGCTACTCCACCAGCTACTGTTCAACCACCCCTCCACCGTAACTGTTCATCCAGCCCTCCACACCACGGGGTCCTGTTCAACCACCCCTCCACGAGCACCCCTCCACCGTCTAGTGTTCATCCAGCCCTCCACCACACCACGGGGTCCTGTTCATCCAGAGGCAACGCCATCGCTCACTGTTCATCCAAACCCCCCTGCAACACGCACTGTTCATCCCAGAGGCAGCATCGATCGGCTTCAGTTAGCAGCAGTAGCAAAGGAATCGCTCGATCGGGTTGAGTTAACAGCCATCGATCGATCGCTTGGGTTCAATAACGCATAGCCTGCAGTGCAATCGCTCGGGTTCAGTTAGAGCCAAATGCCTCGCTCGGGTTCAGTTAGAGCCAATGCCCTGCACACACGCGCGTACGTGTACGAGAGAAACACGCATCGCTCGGCCCCCGACCTCCCACCGTAACCGAGAACTCCCTGAAATTTTCCTCCCCCTCGCTTCTACCACGTTTTTTTCGTCATGGATGGCCCAAAGAATGTCATGCAGCTGCGTCTCCGGCCCGCCCAGGATGAAAAGCCCATTTTCTGTCATGATTTTTTGTCATAGAAGTAGGATCCCACCACCTCTATGATGATACTGGGTTTTTTCACAATTATCGTCATAGAAGTGTCATATGTATGACAGGAAAAAAATTCGTTCGGCCCAAAATGTCACGGATGTGTCTTTTTTTTGTAGTGGAGGGTGGGGGCGCGCCCTACCCCCTGGGCGCCACCCCCTACCTCGTGGGCCCCCTGGTGGCCCTCCAATGTCCATCTTCTGCTATATGAAGTCTTTCGATGAGGAAAAAAATCATAAGCCATCTTTACGGACGAGACTCCGCCGCCACGAGGCGGAACCTTGACGGAACCAATCTAGGGCTCTGGCAGAGCTGTTCTGCCGGGGAAACTTCCCTCCAGGAGGGGGAAATCATCGCCATCGTCATCACCAACGCTCCTCTCATCGGGAGAGGGCGATCTCCATCAACATCTTCACCAGCACCATCTCCTCTCAAAACCCTAGTTCATCTCTTGTATCCAATTCTTGTCTCTAAGTCCGGGATTGAAACCTGTGGGTTGCTACTAGTGTTAATTACTCCTTGTAGTTGATGCTAGTTGGTTTATTTGGTGGAAGATCATATGTTCAGATCATATATGCATATTAATACCCCTCTAATTATGAACATGAATATGCTTTGTATGTAGTTACGTTTGTTCCTGAGGACATGGGAGAAGTCTTGATATTAGTAGTCATGTGAATTTGGTATTCGTTTGATATTTTGATGAGATGTATGTTGTCTCTCCTCTAGTGGTGTTATCTGAACGTCGACTACATGACACTTCACCATTATTTGGGCCTAGAGGAAGGCATTGGGAAGTAATAAGTAGATGATGGGTTGCTAGAGGGACAGAAGCTTAAACCCTAGTTTATGCGTTGCTTCGTAAGGGGCTGATTTGGATCCATATGTTTCATGCTATGGTTAGGTTTACCTTAATACTTTTTTGTAGTTGTGGATGCTTGCAATAGAGGTTAATCATAAGTGGGATGCTTATCCAAGTAAGGACAGCACCCAAGCACCGGTCCACCCACATATCAGATTATCAAAGTACCGAACGTGAATCATATGATCGTGATGAAACCTAGCTTGATGATAATTCCCATGTGTCCTCGGGGGCGCTTTTCTCTATATAAGAACTTGTCCAGGCTTGTCCTTTGCTATAAAAAGTATTGGGCCACCATGCTGCACTTTATTTACTTTTGTTACTTGTTACTCGTTACAAATTATCCTATCACAAAACTATCTGTTACCTATTATTTCAGTGCTTGCAGAGAATACCTTGCTGAAAACCGCTTATCATTTCCTTCTGCTCCTCGTTGGGTTCGACACTCTTATTTATCGAAAGGACTACGATAGATCCCCTATACTTGTGGGTCATCAAGACTCTTTTCTGGCGCCGTTGCCGAGGAGTGAAGCGCCTTTGGTAGGTGGAATTTGGTAAGGAAAAAATTATATAGTGTGCTGAAATTTACTGTCACTTGTTACTATGGAAACTAATCCTTTGAGGGGCTTGTTCGGGGTATCTTCACCCCGACCAGTAGAGCAAAGAGTTGCTCCTCAACCTACTGAACCTACTGAAAATGAAAATGAAAATGTCTACTTTGAAATTCCTTCGGGTATGATAGAAAAACTGCTAGCTAAACCTTTTGCAGGGGATGGAACATTACATCCTCATGAGCACCTAATATATGCGGATGAAGTTTATGGATTATTTAAGCTTGCAGGTGTGCCCGAAGATGTTATTAAGAAGGTCTTCTCTTTATCTTTGAAGGGAGACGCATTGACATGGTATAGGCTATGTGATGATACGGGGTCATGGAACTACAAATTATTGAAATTGGAATTTTATCAGAAGTTTTATCCTATGCATCTTGTTCATCGTGATTGCAATTATATATATAATTTCTAGACTCGCGAAGGAGAAAGCATCGCTCAAGCTTGGGGAGGCTTAAATCAATGTTATATTCATGCCCCAATCATGAGCTCTCAAGAGAAATGATTATTCGAAATTTATATGCTCGGCTTTTTGATAACAATCGCACCATGCTCGATACTTCTTGTGTTGGCTCTTTTATGACAAAGACTATTGAATTCAAATGGGATTTATTGGAAAGAATTAAATGCAACTCTAGAGATTAGGACCTCAACGAAGGTAAGGAGTCAGGTATGACACCTAAATTTGATTGTGTTAGATCTTTTATGGATACCGATGTTTTCCGTAAATTTAGCACTAAATATGGACTTGACTCTGAGATAGTAGCTTCTTTCTATGAATCTTTTGCTACTCATGTTGATCTCCCTAGGGAGAAGTGGTTTAAATATCATCCTCCCATAGAAGTAAAAGTAGTTTCACCTATTAAAGTTGAAGAAAAGACTGTCACCTATAATGATCCTATTGTCCCTACTGCTTATGTTGAGAAACCACCTTTCCCTGTTAGGATAAAGGATCATGCTAAAGCTTCAACTGTGGTTCGTAAAAGCAATATTAGAACTTATACACCTAGTGAGCAAATTAAAGTTGAACCTAATATTGCTATTGTTAAAGATCTCTTGTCTGATAATATTGATGGGCATGTTATTCATTTCTGTGATGAGACTGCTAGAATTGCTAAACCTTGTGCTAAAGATAAACCTAGATCTTTGTTAGGCATTCCTGTTATTTCTGTTAAAATAGGATATCACTGCTATCATGGCTTATGTGATATGGGTGCCAGTGCTAGTGCTATACCTCATGACTTATACAAAGAAATTATGCATGATATTGCACCTGCTAAGATAGAAGATATTGATGTCATAATTAAACTTGCCAATAGAGATACTAATTCACCAATTAGAATTGTTAGAGATGTTGAAGTCTTGTGTGAGAAAACTAAATATCCTACTGATTTTCTTGTTCTTGGTTCCCCACAAGATAGCTTTTGTCCCATTATATTTGATAGACCCTTCTTGAACACTGTTAATGCTAAGATAGATTGCAAAAAGGATGTTGTTACTATTGGTTTAGGTGATATGTCTCATGAATTTAATTTCTCTAAATTTCGTAGACAACACCGTGAAGAGGAATTGCCTAGTAAAGATGAAATTATTGGCCTTGCTTCTATTGTTGTACCTCCTAGTGATCCTTTAGAACAATATTTGCTAGACCATGAAAATGATATGTTTATGAATGAAAGAAGGGAAATAGATGAAGTATTCTTTAAATAGGAACCCATCCTAAAACACAATTTGCCTGTTGAAATCCTAGGGGATCCTCCTCCACCCAAGGGTGATCCCGTGTTTGAGCTTAAGTCATTACCTAATACTCTTAAATATGCTTATCTTGATGAGAAAAAGATATATCCTGTTATTATTAGTGCTAACCTTTCAGAGCATGAAGAAGAGAGATTATTGAAAACACTGAAGAAGCACCGTGCTGCTATTGGATATACGCTTGATGATCTTAAGGGCATTAGTCCCACTCTGTGTCAACACAAAATAAATTTGGAGGAAGATGCCAAACCAGTTCGTGATCATCAACGATGACTGAATCCTAAGATGAAGGAAGTGATAAGAAAGGAAATACTAAAGCTTCTTTAGGCAGGTATAATTTATCCCGTTGCTGATAGTCAGTGGGTAAGTCCTGTCCATTGTGTCCCTAAGAAGGGAGGTATTACTGTCGTTCCTAATGATAAAGATGAGTTGATCCCGCAAAGAATTATTACAGGTTATAGGATGGTAATTGATTTCCGCAAATTAAATAAAGCTACTAATAAAGATCATTACCCCTTACCTTTTATCGATCAAATGCTAGAAAGATTATCCAACCATATACATTTCTGCTTTCTAGATGGTTATTCTGGTTTCTCTCAAATACCTGTGTTAGCCAATGATCAATCAAAGACTACTTTTACTTGCCCTTTTAGTACGTTTTCTTATAGACGTATGCATTTTGGTTTATGTAATGCACCTGCTACCTTTCAAAGATGCATGATGGCTATATTCTCTGACTTTTGTGAAAAGATTTGTGAGGTTTTCATGGATGATTTTTCTGTCTATGCATCCTCTTTTGATGATTGCTTAAGAACCCTTGACCGATTTTTGCAGAGATGCGAAGAAACTAATCTTGTCTTGAATTGGGAAAAGTGCCACTTTATGGTTAATGAAGGTATTGTCTTGGGGCATAAAGTTTCTGAAAGAGGTATTGAGGTTGATAAAGCTAAGGTTGATGCTATTGAAAAGTTGCCATGTCCCAAGGACATCAAAGGTATAAGAAGTTTCCTTGGTCATGCCGGTTTTTATAGGAGGTTCATTAAGGACTTCTCAAAAATTTCTCGGCCTTTGACTAATTTATTACAAAAATATATATCATTTGTTTTTGATGATGATTGTGTAGAAGTATTTGAAATACTTAAGAAAGCATTGATCTCTGCACCGATTGTTCAGCCACCTGATTGGAATTTACCCTTTGAAATTATGTGTGATGCTAGTGATTATGATGTAGGTGTTGTTCTAGGGCAAAGAGTTGATAAGAAATTAAATGTAATTCAATATGCTAGTAAAAATCTAGATAATGCCTAGAGAAATTATGCTACTACTGAAAAAGAATTCTTAGCAGTTGTATTTGCTTGTGATAAGTTCAGACCTTATATTGTTGATTCTAAAGTAACTATTCACACTGATCATGTTGCTATTAAATATTTCATGGAAAAGAAAGATGCTAAACATATACTTATTAGATGGGTTCTCTTGCTACAATAATTTGGTTTGCATATTATTGATAGAAAGGGAGTTGAGAACCTCGTTGCAGACAACTTATTCTTAATGACCCACTACCTATTGATGATAGCTTTCCTGATGAACAATTAAATGTCATAAATTCTTCTCATACTGCTCCATGGTATGTTGATTATTCTAATTACATTGTTGCTAAATTTATACCACCTAGTTTCACATACCAGCAAAAGAAAAAGTTCTTCTATGATTTGAGACATTACTTTTGGGATGACCCACACCTTTATAAAGAAGGAGCAGATGGTGTTATTAGACGTTGTGTACCTGAGCATGAACAGGAACAGATCCTCTGCAAGTGTCACTCCGAGGCTTATGGAGGACACCACGCTGGATATAGAACTCCACATAAGGTATTACAATCCGGTTTTTATTGGCCTACTCTCTTCAAGGATGCCCATAAGTTTGTCTTATCTTGTGATGAATGTCAAAGAATTGGTAATATTAGTAGACGTCAAGAAATGCCTATGAATTATTCACTTGTTATTGAACCATTTGATGTTTGGGGTTTTGATTATATGGGACCTTTTCCTACCTCTAATGGATATACACATATTTTAGTTGCTGTTGATTATGTTACTAAGTGGGTATAAGCTATTCCAACTAGTAGTGCTGATCATAACACTTCTATTAAAATGCTTAAAGAAGTTATTTTTCCTAGGTTTGGAGTCCGTAGATATTTAATGACTCATGGTGGTTCACATTTTATTCATGGTGCTTTCCGTAAAATGCTTGCTAAATATGATGTTAATCATAGAATTGCATCTCCTTATCACCCAGAGTCTAGTGGTCAAGTAGAATTGAGCAACAGAGAACTCAAATTAATTTTTCAAAAGACTGTTAATAGATCTAGAAAGAATTGGTCCAAGAAACTTGATGATGCATTATGGGCCTATAGAACTGCATATAAAAATCCTATGGGTATGTCTCCATATAAAATGGTCTATGGAAAAGCATGTCACTTACCTCTCAAACTAGAACATAAGGCTTATTGGGCTATTAAAGAGCTCAATTATGATTTCAAACTTGCCGGTGAGAAGAGGTTATTTGATATTAGCTCACTTGATGAATGGAGAACCCAAGCCTATGAAAATATCAAGTTGTTTAAAGAAAAAGTTAAAAGATGGCATGACAAAAGGATACAAAAGCATGAGTTTAATGTAGGTGACTATGTATTGCTATACAACTCTCGTTTAAGATTTTTTGCAGGAAAACTTCTCTCTAAATGGGAAGGTCCTTACGTTATCGAGGAGGTCTATCGTTCCGGTGCCATAAAAATCAACAACTTCGAAGGCACAAATCCGAAGGTGGTGAACGGTCAAAGAATTAAACATTATATCTCAGGTAATCCTATAAATGTTGAAACCAATGTTATTGAAACCGTAACCCCGGAGGAATACATAAGGGACACTTTCCGGAATGCTTCAGACTCTGAAAAGGAATAGGTATGTGGTATGGTAAGTAAATCGACTCCAAAACAGTTCTAATGGCAATATTTCTCCGTTTTGGAATATTTAGAAAAATAGAAAAACAAGAAGCAGTCCGGGAAGGACACGAGGCCTCCACGAGGGTGGAGGGCGCGCCCCTCTACCTCGTGGGCTCTACGAACTCTGTTTTCTTACATGTTATGTAGTTTGGTCGGTAAAAATTCATTATATAATCTCCCGAAGGTTTTGACCACCGTATCATGCAAAAATCTCTTGTTCTTGTTTCGAGCTGTTTTCTGCCAGGGTTGTCAAAGCTAAGCATCATGTCGTCTCCCTCCTCCTCCAACAATGAGGGCAACGACGCTTGGCTAATGAAGATAGAGCTGAGGAGAGAAGAACCCATGGAGCTTAACAAGGATGAAGGGATCAAGAAGGCCACAGAGGACCAAGTTCTGGCAACAGAAGACATCCTTCAACTTTATCACAATCTTCTTACCCCAACTGAGATCGAAGATTTCAAGATGATTGAGCTAGCTCATATACAAAACAAGTATCTCACACATGAAAATATTTTCTTGAAGGAGCATATCATCGCACTCAAGGGCATTATCCGCAAGTTGGAAGACCTCCTACGCTCAATGTGCGACTACCCATCATCACCACCATCTTCTTCACCAACAAAGGAGACATAATCACATGGGTATGGGCACTCCCCTTGGCAACTGCCTAGCTTGGGGGAGTGCCCCGGTATCGTATCACCATCGCCCTTATCTTTACCACTTTTCTTAGTTCGATACTTTTGATAATATTTTGATCTAGTAGAATAAAATCTTTTAGTATGATCTAGTTGTGAGTTTTGCTTTATGATTCTTCTATGTAATCGAGTCTGCGAGCTATATATAATAAAGATTAGTGTTGAGTCAAGGGCTTGATTATTTTGCCATGATCTCTAGTGAATAAAAGAAAAGAGAAAGAGTAAAAAGAATAAAAGAGATCATATGGATCTTATGGAGAGTAATGAGCTCACATAGAAAAAGAATGATGAATAAAAGTTGTTGAGAGTTGACAAACATAGTTTTGGTCATCGTTGCAATTAATAGGAAGTAATAAAGAAAGAAAGGACTTCACATATAAATATACTATCTTGGACATCTTTTATGATTGTGAGCACTCATTAAAATATGACATGCTAAAGGGTTGACGTTGGACAAGGAAGACAATGTAATGGGTTATGTTTTCTTACATCTGAGATAAATTATATTGTCATGGATCATCCAACATGGTTGAGCTTGCCTTCCCCCCTCATGCTAGCCAAACCCTTTGCACCAAGTAGAGATACTACTTGTGCTTCCAAACACCCTTAAACCAGTTTTGCCATGAGAGTCCACCATATCTACCTGTGGATACAGTAAGATACTTCAAGTAAGTCGTCATCGGTGCAAGCAATAAAAATTGCTCTCTAAATATGTATGATTGATTAGTGTGGAGGAAATAAGCTTTATATGATCGTGTGATATGGAAGAAATAAAAGCGACATACTGCATAATAAAGGTCCATATCACAAGTGGCAATATAAAGTGACGTTCTTTCGCATTAAGATTTTGTTCATCCAACCATAAAAGCGCATGACAACCTCTGCTTCCCTCTGCGAAGGGCCTATCTTTTACCTTTATCTCCTACCTTACATAAGAGTCATGGTGATCTTCACCCTTCCTTTTTACATTTTATCTTTTAGCAAGCACAACATGTTGGAAAGATCCTGGTATATATGGCTAATTGGATGTGAGTTTTCATGAACTATTATTGTTGACATTACCCTTGAGGTAAAACGTTGGGAGGCAAAACTATAAGCCCCTATCTTTCTATGTGTCCGATTAAAACTCCATACCCATAAGTATTGCGTGAGCGTTAGCAATTGTGAAAGACTATATAATAGTTGAGTATGTGGACTTGCTGAAAAGCTCTTATATAGACTCATTCCTATGTTATGATAAATTGCAACTGCTCCAATGACTGAGATTATAGTTTGTTAGTTTTCAATGAAGTTTATGATTCATACTTGAAATTGTGATTGAATTGTTACTTTAGCATAAGAGATCATATGACAAGAATTGTATAAGTTGTTGTTCTAAGAATGATCATGATGCCCTCATGTCCGTATTTTATTTTTACCGACACCTCTATCGCTAAACATGTGGACATATTTTTCGATTTCGGCTTTCGCTTGAGGACAAGCGAGGTCTAAGCTTGGGGGAGTTGATACATACATTTTGCATCATGATTTTATATCAATATTTATTGCATTATGGGCTGTTATTACACATTATGTCACAATACTTATGCCTATTCTCTCTTATTTTACAAGGTTTACATAAAGAGGGACAATGCCGGCAGCTGGGATTCTGGGCGGGAAAAGGAGCAAATATTATAGACCTATTCTGCACAGCTCCAAAAGTCCTGAAACTTCACAGAAGTCATTTTCAGAGTATATAAAAAATACTGAGCGCAAGAAGTTCACCAGGGGGGCCACACCCTGCCCACGAGGTGGGGAGCGCGCCCTACCCCTTGGGCGCGCCCGCCTACCTCGTGGGCCCCCTGGTGGCCCTCCGATGTCCATCTTTTGCTATATGAAGTCTTTCGATGAGGAAAAAATCATAAGCCATCTTTTGGGACGAGACTCCGCCGCCAAGAGGCGGAACCAATCTAGGGCTCTGGCAGAGCTGTTCTGCCGGGCAAACTTCCCTCCGGGAGGGGGGAATCATCGCCATCGTCATCACCAGCGCTCCTCTCATCGGGAGAGGGAAATCTCCATCAAGATCTTCACCAGCACCATCTCCTCTCAAAACCCTAGTTGATCTCTTGTATCCAAATCTTGTCTCTAAGTCCGGGATTGATACCTGTGGGTTGCTAGTAGTGTTAATTACTCCCTGTAGATAATGCTAGTTGGTTTATTTGGTGGAAGATCATATGTTCATATCCTAAATGCATATTAATACCCCTTTGATTATGAACATGAATATGCTTTGTGAGTAGTTACGTTTGTTCCTGAGGACATGGGAGAAGTCTTGCTATTAGTAGTCATGTGAATTTGGTATTCGTTCGATATTTTGATGAGATGTATATTGTCTCTCCTCTAGTGGTGTTATGTGAACGTTGACTACATGACACTTCACCATTATTTGGGCCTAGAGGAAGGCATTGGGAAGTAATAAGTAGATGATGGGTTGCTAGATTGACAGAAGCTTAAACCCTAGTTTATGCGTTGCTTCATAAGGGGCTGATTTGGATCCATATGTTTCATGCTATGGTTAGGTTTACCTTAATACTTTTGTTGTAGTTGGGGATGCTTGCAATAGAGGTTAATCATAAGTGGGATGCTTGTCCAAGTAAGGACAGCACCCAAGCACTGGTCCACCCACATATCAGATTATCAAAGTACCGAACGTGAATCATATGATCGTGATGAAACCTAGCTTGATGATAATTCCCATGTGTCCTCGGGAGCGCTTTTCTCTATATAAGAACTTGCCCAGGCTTGTCCTTTGCTACAAAAAGGATTGGAACACCTTTCTGCACTTTATTTACTTTTGTTACTTGTTACTCGTTACAAATTATCCTATCACAAAACTATATGTTACCTATTATTTCAGTGCTTGCGGAGAATACCTTGCTGAAAACCGCTTATCATTTCCTTCTGCTCCTCGTTGGGTTCGACACTCTTACTTATCGAAAGGACTACGATAGATCCCCTATACTTGTGGGTCATCATCTATTCAGTCCTTGATCTTTAAAAGTGCTCTACATTTATGTTTTGCGGTCTCAGAAAGGGCTAGCGAGATACCATCTTGTCATATCATATCATGATTATTTTGAGAAAGTGTTGTCATCCGAGATTTATTATTATTGCTCGCTAGTTGATTATGTCATTTATATGAGTAAACATGAGACCTAAGTGTTATTGTGAATATGGTTATGTCATTGATACGCGCAAGTCACCTCGTACCTACACAAAAATTGACGCGATAAAGGGGTTGTAAATCCCTTCATGGCCACTTGCAAGAGTGAGATCTGATAGAGATAATGGTAATAAGATAAAAAATTGGTATTTTTATGATGTACATTGAAAGTAAAGATTGTAAAATAAAATATATTAGAAACTTGTATGACGGAAAATAGACCCGGGGGCCATAGGTTTCACTAGTGGCTTCTCTCAAGATAGCATAAGTATTACGATGGGTGAACAAATTACTATCGAGCAATTGATAGAAAAGCAAATAATTATGAGAATATTTAGGTATGATCATGTATATAGGCATCACGTCCATTACAAGTAGACCAACTCCTGCCTGCATCTACTACTATTACTCCACACATCAAATGCTATCCAACGGGAAGCTAGATTATTAAGTTCATGAGAACAGAGTAACGCCTTAAGCAAGATGACATGATGTAGAGGGATAAAGTCATGCAATATGATATAAACCCCATCTTTTTATCCTCGATGGCAACAATACAATACGTGTCGTTTCCCTTTCTATCACTGAGATCAAGCACCGCAAGATTGAACCCAAAGCTAAGCACTTCTCCCATTGCAAGAAAGATCAATCTAGTAGGCCAAACCAAACTGATAATTCAAAGAGACTTGCAAAGATAACCAATCATACATAAAAGAATTCAGAGAAGATTCAAATATTGTTCATAGATAAACTTGCTCATAAACCCACAATTCATCGGATCTCGACAACCACACCGCAAAAGAAGATTACATCGAATAGATCTCCAAGAGAATCGAGGAGAACTTTGTATTGAGATCCAAAGAGTGAGAAGAAGCCATCTAGCTACTAGCTATGGACCCAGAGGTCTAAGGTAAACTGCTCACACATCATCGAAGGGGCCATGGAGTTGATGTAGAGGCCCTCCGTGATCAATGCCCCCTCCGGCGGAGCTCCGGAAAAGGCCCCAAGATGGGATCTCTTGGGTACAGAAGGTCGCGGCAGTGGAAATAGGGTTTCATGGTGCTCCTAGATGTTTGCGGGGTATATGAATATATATATAGGGGGAAGAAGTAGGTCGTTGGGGCAACGAGGGGCCCACGAGGGTGGAGGGCGCACCCCCTGCCTCGTGGCCTCCTCATTGATTACTTGACGTCCACTCCAAGTCCTCTGGATCACGTTTGTTCCAAAAATCACGCTCCCAAAGGTTTCATTCTGTTTGGACTCTGTTTGATATTCCTTTTCTGCGAAACACTAAAATAGGCAAAAAAAACAGCAATTTGGGCTGGGCCTCCCGTTAATAGGTTAGTCCCAAGAATAATATAAAAGTGTATAAATAAGCCCATTAAACATCCAAAACATAATCTATACCTATACTAATTCTAGACTTCCTAAAAATTCCGGCGTTAATTAGATTTTACGAGCCCTTAATCTGGTAGGACCGAGTTATTACGGTGTAGATTAACCGTACATTGTTTTTTTAGTATCAAAAGATACATTGCTTTGAAAGCCATCCTTTCACATTTTTTATAATTAAAAGGTACATTGCTTTGAAAGCCAGCATCCTATCACGGCTGTAGGAGATAAAGCCTTATAAAAAAGAAACCTAAAGAGATAAGACCTGCAATGTTGCTCTACCATATTTTCCTCTTCCTGTGAAAAAAAACAGCGTGAACCAAATCTCATGCCATTGGGACAACACCCCTCGCGGAGGATTTTGACCACACGAAGGATCCCAACCTCGCCTGCAACTCCGATCGGCCACAGATCCCGCCCTCGCCTGTAACTCTGATCGGCCATGTCCTTGCTAGACCGTGATCCCTGCCGCACCAGCGATCTGCGGGATGGTGGCATTGCCGGACTAATCCCACCCTCACCTGCAACTCTGATCCATCCTTGTATAGGTATAGATATGTTTGATTCATATTTTCTTTTTCAAATATTCCGCATCCTACAAGAGACATTATATATTTAAGTAGTGTACATATATTAAATATACCTACAAGAAGATTACTTATGGTTGTGACTCTACAAGCTACTAACAAAATTTTGAACTAGAAATTTATAGTTCCTGCAGAACTTGGTTAGTTTTTTGTTTTTCACTTGCCAACAATACTTGGATGAATTAGGATATCGGCTATTTACAAGGAACGGTCTAGAGCAAACAGCAGCCAGAATAGTTAGTTTTCTCATATTATACATGGATCAGATTTTGTTTTTTTTCAGATTCTATTCCTGAATAGTTCATGGGTACACATCCCCTTTTCAGGTTTCTTACGGCTTTGTAAAGCGTTTGATTGCTTTGCTTCCAGGGTTGTTCTGGCCATGCCTTGCCTTTCACTTGGATGGATACGGGTCGGTTGTTCAGTAAGACGCCCAACTTTAAGTTGTTGTTTGACCAATTGTTAGGTGTCTCATAGGCAACAAATGGATGTTCATCTGTATCTAACGATCATGTGGTACAGAGCCCAGAAAGGGTAGTAGGATTGTTGGTCCAAAACTAAGATCATTCTTGAGCATGGGATCACTACCAGGATTTCCTTCACTTAAAAGTAACATCATTGCATACACCAGGTTAGAGAAGCTTCCTTTTGAAAATTTCCTCTTTCAGCTAGATAGGTCAGTCTTCTCCATACTTTGTGTTCAGATTTACTCCTCTTTCTAATCTTGATAAAGGAGAGGACTCATCATAGATTGGGACTACTACTTCAATGCAGGATTGAGCAATCATGGTGATAATTATTTTTTTGGAAATCCATATTGGTATGGACACTATAATATGGTTTGCATACGTGTAGGTTGGGCCAGCTTTGTTTTTTGTTATGTGTAGTTTAGGTTTTTTCTTCACTGCAAGTGTAATGAACTTCAAGGAGTATCATGCGGTGGAGAAGATCTCACATGCCAATAAGCTACGGCTGATGTCAATGTATGCGGACCGAACACTTGCAAGTTTCTTCATCAAGGACGCTGCATGTACACTGCAAGTTTCTTCAGCTCATCTAATTGTTCTATATTACTTTGTCTTAACACATATAAATGTGTATGTTTTTTTCAGTGTTGGAATCATTGCATGGTAGTAAGAATTTCTCAATTAATCATTCAGTAATTTATATTAGCACCAAAAAATCATGTCATGTCACTGAGGCTGCAATTGTCCTTGCAGAAAGTTTAGCTTTTGAGAAAGTAGGGAACTCTGGAGGGAGAGGGTAAGAAAACCTGCATTTTCTCTCATGTATCTATGCTAACAAAATGAAGAGCTGGTGGATACTAACTAGGCATAAATTTAATTAATAGCTCCATTATATCTACACAATTGGCTGACAATACATTTTTACTTCATTCTGGAAGATAAGAACAAACTAATCTGCCACATACAGCTTTTTCATAATAGGTTACTTTTTTATGGACAATGATTTTCTCATAAAATAGATAACATACAGATTTTTTTTCATAAGAGGTTACTGTTTTATGGACAATGATTTTCTAATGCACTTCTATTCGGGGTCATGGGTGAGAGAGATATGATTTCTTACATCCATTATTACTGGAGATATAATTTGTCTATGCTAAATATTTATATCATTCAGTATGCGCAATGCATATGAAAGGCATCGACTGATATATATAGTAGCACAACTGAAAACAGATCCCATATCACAAAGCTTATGCACGGTTCTCTTCACCTAATACTTGACATGGACAATGCAGGTGTAATAAGGAAGTACATGCTAGAACCAGTCACAACAAGGGCTTCAAACCTTGATGTGAATAGACAAGAAGGCGAAGCAATACATGGCTGTGACGTGAACAAGGTAATGCTTAATTACTTCGAAATAATTTATCTTATGGTTCTCTACTTACAGCCATAGTCTCATTCTTAATTTCCGTTGGAGCTTAGCTCACCATTGAATTTCTGTTGTTGCTTTCAGTACTCGGATTTCTTTCCCTCTGTATATTTATTCAAATGCAAACTATTCACAGTTATAATTTTGGATTAAACTTCGTCACTTGGAATGAGATATAATTTAAACATCACTTTGCCCATCGCAAATTCTGTGAGGCACTTCTAAGGAATATTGGTAGCATTGCCCATCACTTGGAATTAATGATGTTTCAATAAACAAGCATAGAGAGCCTAAATGAGAACTGCTTCTTTCATAGTAATAACTATAAATGTACTTTCTTAATATTCATGTCATATTTGTATTAACTACACTAGCCCGTGCAACTGCACGGGTTGACGACTAGTATATATAATAGGATGGAACAATCAAAAATTATAGATACATTGGAGATGTATCAAGCATCCCCAAGCTTAATTCCTACTCGTCCTTGAGTAGGTAAATGATAAAAACGGAATTTTTGATGTGGAATGCTTCCTAACATATTTCTCAATGTAATTTTCTTTGTTGTGGCATGAATGTTCAGATCTAAATGATTCAAGACAAAAGTTTAATATTGACATAAAAATAATAATACTTCAAGCATACTAACTAAGCAATCATGTCTTCCCAAAATAACATGGCCAAAGAAAGTTCATCCCTACAAAATCATATAGTTTGGTCATGCTCCATTTCGTCACACAAGAATGCTCTCATCATGCACAACCCCGATGACAAGCCAAGCAATTGTTTCATACTTTAGTAATCTCAAACTTTTTTCAACTTTCATGCAATACGTGAGCGTGAGCCATGGATATGGCACTATAGGTGGAATAGAATATAATGAATGGGGTTATGTGGAGAAGACAAAAAAGGAGAAAGTCTCACATCGACGTGGCTAATCAATGGGCTAGGGAGATGCCCATCAATTGATGTCAATGCAAGGAGTACGGATTGCCATGCAACGGATGCACTAGAGCTATAAATGTATGAAAGCTCAACAAAAGAAACCCAACTTGCTTGCTTACGAAGACCTAGGGCACTTGAGGAGGCCCATTGTTGGAATATACAAGCCAAGTTCTATAGCGAAAAATTCCCACTAGTATATGAAAATGAAAAAACAAGAGACTCTCTATCATAAAGATCATGGTGCTACTTTGAAGCACAAGTGTGGAAAAAGGATAGTAGCATTGCCCCTTTTTTGGCCTTCTCTTTTTTTGGCCTTTCTCTTCTATTTATTTACAACTCAATGATTACAACTTGATACTAGAACAAGCTATGACTCTATATGAATGCCTCCGGCGGTGTACCGGGATGTGTAATGACTCATGAGTGACATGTATGAAAGAATTATAAACAGTGGCTTTGCCACAAATACGATGTCCACTACATGATCATGCAAGGCAATATGACAATGATGATGCGCGTCATAATAAACGGAACGGTGGAAAGTTGCATCGCAATATATCTCGGAATGGCTATGGAAATGCCATAATAGGTAGGTATGGTGGCTGTTTTGAGGAAGATATAAGGAGGTTTATGTGTGATAGAGCATATCGTATCATGGGGTTTGGATGCACTAGCGAAGTTTGCACCAACTCTCAAGGTGAGAAAGGGCAATGCACGGTACTGAAGAGGCTAGCAATGATGGAAGGGTGAGAGTGCGTATAATCCATGGACTCAACATTAGTCATAAATAACTCACATACTTATTGCAAAAATCTACACGTGATCAAAAACCAAGTATTACGTGCATGCTCCTACGGGGGTAGATTGGTAGGAAAAGACCATCGCTCGTCCTCGACCGCCACTCATAAGGAAGACAATCAAATAACACCTCATGTTTCAAATTTGTTACACAACGTTTACCATACGTGCATGCTACGGGACTTGCAAACTTCAACACAAGTATTCCTCAAATTCACAACTACTCAACTAGCACAACTTTGATATCACTATCTCCATATCTCAAAACAATCATCAAGTATCAAACTTCTCTTAGTATTCAATGCACTTATATGAAAGTTTTTATTATGCCTAAAAGCAAATTTCCATGTTGTTCTAAAGGACTCTCAAAATAATATAAGTGAAGCATGAGAGATCAATTATTGCTATAAAATAAAACCACCACCGTGCTCTAAACGATATAAGTGAAGCACTAGAGCAAAAACTATATAGCTCAAAAGATATAAGTGAAGCACATAGAGTATTCTAATAAATTCCGGTTCATGTGTGTCTCTATCAAAAGGTGTGTACAACAAGGATGATTGTGGTAAAATAAAAAGCAAATACTCAAATCATACAAGACGCTCCAAGCAAAACACATATCATGTGGTGAATAAAAATATAGCTCCAAGTAAAGTTACCGATGAACGAAGACAAAAGAGGGGATGCCTTCCGGGGCATCCCCAAGCTTAGGCTTTTTGGTGTCCTTGGATTTTACCTAGGGGTGCCTTGGGAATCCCCAAGCTTAGGATATTGCCACTCCTTGTTCCATAATCCATCAAATATTTTCCCAAAACTTGAAAACTTCACAACACAAAACTTAACAGAAAATCTCGTGAGCTCCGTTAGCGAAAGAAAACAAAACACCACTTCAAGGTACTGTAATGAACTCATTCTTTATTTACATTTGTGTTAAACCTACTGTATTCCAACTTCTATATGGTTTATAAACTCTATTACTAGCCATAGATTCATCAAAATAAACAAACAACACACAAAAAACAGAACAGTCAGTAGTAATCTGTAAATAACGCAAACTTCTGGAACCCCAAAAATTCTAAAATAAAATTCTGGACATGAGGAATTTATCTATTAATCATCTGCAAAGATAATCAACTAAATAGCACTTTCCAATAAAAATGGCAGCAATTCTCATGAGCGCTAAAGTTTCTGTTTTTTACAGCAAGATCAAAAAGACTTTCCCCAAGTCTTCCCAGCGGTTCTACTTGGCACAAACACTAATTAGACACAAAAAACACAACCAAAACAGAGGCTAGATAAATTATTTATTACTAAACAGGAGCAAAAAGCAAGGAACAAAAATAAAATTGGGTTGCCTCCCAACAAGCGCTATCGTTTAACGCCCCTAGCTAGGCATAAAAGCGAAGATAGATCTAGGTATTGCCATCTTTGGTAGGCAATCCATAAGTGGCTCTCATAATAGATTCATGAGGAAATTTAATTTTCTTTCTAGGGAAGTGTTCCATGCCTTTCCTTAATGGAAATTGGAATCTAATATTCCCTTCCTTCATGTCAATAATTGCACCAATCGTTCTAAGGAAAGGTCTACCAAGAATAATAGGACATGAAGGATTGCAATCTATATAAAGAACAATGAAATCTACGGGCACATAATTCCTATTTGCAACAATAATAACATCATTAATCTTTCCCATAGGTTTCTTAATAGTGGAATCCGCAAGGTGCAAGTTTAAAAAACAATCATCAAATTGACGGAAACCTAGCAAATCACACAAAGTTTTTGAGATCGTGGAAACACTAGCACCCAAATCACACAAAGCATAGCATTCATGATCTATAATTTTTATTTTAATAGTAGGTTCCCACTCATCATCGAGTTTCTAGGGATAGAAACTTCCAATTCAAGTTTTTCTTCATAAGATTGCATCAAAGCATCAACAATATGTTTAGTAAAAGCTTTATTTTGACTATAAGCATGAGGAGAATTTAGCATGGATTGCAACAAGGAAATACAATCTATCAAAGAGCAATTATCATAATTAAATTCCTTGAAATCCAAGATAGTGGGTTCGTTGCTAACTGAAGTTTTGACCTCTCCAATCCCACTTTTATCAATTTTTGCATCAAGATCTAAAAACTCTGAATTTTTGGGACGCCTTCTAAAAAAAGATGACTCATCTCCAGTCCCATCATTATGAAGATTCATATTGCAAAACAAAGATTTAATAGGGGACACATCAATTATTTTTAGATCTTCATCTTTATTATCTAACTCCTCTGGTTTAGCGGCCATCTTATTAACTAAAGTGGCCTGCTTATCAGAAATTTGGGCAATTAATTTTTCAAGATGAGCAAACTGAGATTTCAAACCATAAAATTCCTTAGACATATCATCGAGCTCTTTATTCATGAAACTGATAAAACCTTTTTGTTCTTTAAGCTCGTTTCTAAAGAAATTATTATGCTCAAACTGCAAGGACATAAAACTTCTAACGTTGTTTTCGATTTCTTCCAACCTTCTAAGGTGAGGATCAACACCTTCTGGTAAAGCCATAAGGGCAACAAGCAACAAGAGACAAGCGAAACAGAAGCGAATGGAAAGAGAGGGCGAAAGGAAAAGAGGGCGAAAAAAATGGCAAGGGTGAAGTGGGGGAGAGGAAAACGAGAGGCAAATGGCAAATAATGTAACGCGAAGGGTAAGAGTTGTGATGGGTACTTGGTATGTCTTGACTTGGCGTAGATCTCCCAGGCAACGGCGCTAGAAATCCTTCTTGCTACCTCTTGAGCACTGCGTTGGTTTTCCCTTGAAGAGGAAAGGGTGAAGCAGCAAAGCAGCGTATGTATTTCCCTCAGTTTTTGAGAACCAAGGTATCAATCCAGTAGGAGACCACGCGCAAGTCACCTCGTACCTACACAAACAAATAAGAACCTCGCAACCAACGCGATAAAGGGGTTGTCAATCCCTTTACGACCACTTGCAAGAGTGAGATCTGATAGAGATAATGATAATAAGATAAATATTTTTGGTATTTTTATGATATAGATTGAAAGTAAAGATTGCAAAATAAAATAGATTAGAAACTTGTATGATGGAAAATAGACCCGGGCGCCATAGGTTTCACTAGTGGCTTCTCTCAAGATAGCATAAGTATTATGGTGGGTGAACAAATTACTGTCGAGCAATTGATAGAAAAGAGAATAATTATGAGAATATCTAGGTATGATCATGTATATAGGCATCACGTCCGTGACAAGTAGACCGACTCCTGCCTGCATCTACTACTATTACTCCACACAATGACCGCTATCCAGCATGCATCTAGAGTATTAAGTTCATAAGAACAGAGTAACGCCTTAAGCAAGATGACATGATGTAGAGGGATAAACTCATGCAATATGATATAAACCCCCATCTTTTTATCCTCGATGGCAACAATAAAATCGTGTCGTTTCCCTTTCTGTCACTGGGATCGAGCACCGCAAGATTGAACCCAAAGCTAAGCACTTCTCCTATTGCAAGAAATATCAATCTAGTAGGCCAAAACAAACTGATAATTTGAAGATACTTGCAAAGATAACCAATCATACATAAAAGAATTCAAAGAAGATTCAAATATTGTTCATAGATAAACTTGATCATAAACCCACAATTCATCGGATCTCGACAAACACACCGCAAAAGAAGATTACATCGAATAGATCTCCAAGAGAATCGAGGAGAACTTTGTATTGAGATCCAAAGAGTGAGAAGAAGCCATCTAGCTACTAGCTATGGACCCGAAGGTCTGAGGTAAACTACTGACACATCATCGGAGGGGCCATGGAGTTGATGTAGAGGCCCTCCGTGATCAATGCCCCCTCCGGTGAAGCTCCGGAAAAGGCCCCAAGATGGGATCTCTTGGGTACAGAAGGTTGCGGCGGTGGAAATAGGGTTTTGTGGTGCTCCTGGATGTTTGCGGGGTATATGAATATATATATAGGAGGAAGAAGAAGGTCGGTGGAGCAACGAGGGGGCCATGAGGGTGGAGGGCGCGCCCCCTGCCTCGTGGCCTCCTCGTTGATTGCTTGACATCCACTCCAAGTCCTCTGGATCACGTTTGTTCCAAAAATCATGCTCCCGAAGGTTTCATTCCGTTTGGACTCCGTTTGATATTCTTTTTCTATGAAACACTGAAATAGGCAAAAAAAACAGCAATTTGGCCTGGGCCTCCGGTTAATAGGTTAGTCCCAAAAATAATAAAAAAGTGTGTAAATAATCCTATTAAACATCCAAAATAGAATATATAATAGCATGGAACAATCAAAAATTATAGATACGTTGGAGACGTATCAGTGAGTTCTTGATCCTATCCTGCAAGTCTATAGTCACCTATTATGTGTTATGATCCGTTAACCCCGAAGTGGCAATAATTGGAATACTTACAAGTGATGACCGTAGTTTGAGGAGTTCGTGTATTCACTATGTGTTAATGCTTTGGTCCAGTACTCTATTAAAAGGAGGCCTTAATATCCCTTATTTTCCAATAGGACCCCGCTGCCCCGGGAAGGTAGGACAAAAGATGTCATGCAAGCTATTTTCTATAAGCATGTGTGACTATATTCGGAATACATGCCGACATTACATTTATGAACTGGAGCTAGTTCTGTGTCACCCTATGTTATGATCGTTACATGATCGATCGCATCCAGCATAATTCTCCATCACCGATCCATTGCCTATGAGCTTTCCATATATTGCTCTTCGCTTATTTACTTTTCCGCTGGTACTGTTACAATCACTACAAAACCTAAAAATATTACTTTTGCTACCGTTACCTTTTGCCACCTTTACCACTACTATCATATTACTTTGCTACTAAATACCTTGCTGCAGATATTAAGTTTCCAGGTGTGGTTGAATTGATGACTCAGCTGCTAATACTTGAGAATATTCTTTGGCTCCCCTTGCATCGAATCAATAAATTTTGGTTGAATACTCTACCCTCGAAAACTGTTGCGATCCCCTATACTTGTGGGTTATCACCCTTCAAGATCGCTAAGCGGAAGCGTTGCGAGAGAACGCGGTTGATGGAGTCATACTCGCGACGATTCAAATCGTGGAAGATCCAATCTAGTGCCGAACGGACGGCGCCTCCGCGTTCAACACACGTACAACCCGGGGGCGTCTCCTTCTTGATCCATCAAGGGGAGAGGAGAAGTTGATGGAGGACTCCGGCAGCACGACGGCGTGGTGGTGGAGCTCGTGGTTCTCCGACAGAGCCTTTGCCAAGCTCTGCGGAGGAGGAGGAAGTGTAGGAGGGGGAAGGGCTACGCCAGGGGCTGAGGAGTGGCTTACGTACCCCCCCCCCCACTATTTATAGGGTGAAGGGGAGAGGGGGCCGGCACCCCTAGATGCATCTAGAGGGGGAGGCAAGGGGGTGCTTGCCCTCTAAGTTGGTGGGGGCGCCCCCACCCCTAGTGTTTTAACCCTAGGTGCCTTGGGCCCCTTGGGGGCGCACCAGCCCACTAGGGGGCTGGTTCCCACCCATGCTCAGCCCATTTGGTCCCCCGGGGCAGGTGGCCCCACCCGGTGGTCCCGATACAATACCAATAACCCCCGAAACTTTTCGGCGACCGAAACTGGACTTCCCATATATAAATCTTCACCTTCGGACCATTCCGGAACTCCTCGTGACATCCAGGATCTCATCCGGGACTCCGAACGACTTTCGGTAACCACATACAATTCTCATTACAACTCTAGCGTCACCGAACCATGAGTGTGTAGACCCTACGGGTTCGGGAACCATGCAGACATGACTGAGACACCTCTCCGGCCAATAACCAATAGTGTGATATGGATACCCATATTGGCTCCCACATGTTCCACGATGATCTCATTGGATGAACCACGATGTCGGGGATTCAATTAATCTCGTATACAATTCCCTTTGTCCATCGGTATGTTACTTGCCCGAGATTCGATCGTCGGTATCCCCATACCTTGTTCAATCTCGTTACTGGCAAGTCTCTTTACTCGTTCTGTAACACATGATCCCGTGGCTAACTCCTTACTCACATTGAGCTCATTATGATGATGCATTACTGAGTGGGCCCAGAGATACCTCTCCATCACACGGAGTGACAAATCCCAGTCTCGATTCGTGCCAACCCAACAGACACTTTCGGAGATACCTGTAGTGCACCTTTATGGTCACCCAGTTACGTTGTGACGTTTGAGACACCCAAAGCATTCCTACGGCATCCGGGAGTTGCACAATCTCATGGTCTAAGGAAATGATACTTGACATTACAAAAGCTCCAGAAAACGAACTACACGATCTTGTGCTATGCTTAGGATTGGGTCTTGTCCATCACATCATTCTCCTAATGATTTGATCCCATTATCAATGACATCCAATGTCCATTGTCAGGAAACCACAACCATCTATTGTGCACGGTCAACTAGAGGCTCACTAGGGGCATGTTGTGGTCTATGTATTCACACATGCATTACAGTTTCCGGTTAATACAATTACAGCATGAACAATAGACAATTATCATGAACAAGGGAATATAATAATAAATATTTTATTATTGCCTCTAGGGCATATTTCCAACACATTGCACCATGACCATCGGCGAGGCCTGTGCCCAGTACATGGACATGGCGTGGGAGAAGCACGAGCAGCAGTTTTACAAGGCATAGGCTAATGCCACCTACAACCACCAACTCATCCAGGATCACCTGCAAGCGGAGGAGAAACTCTCCGCCGGTAGGGCGATCGCGCCGGACACGGACCCAGTAGAGCAGGCGGCGCCTGCTCGACTCCTACCACACCGTCTGTGAGATCTGCCTCGCTCGCTAGCAGTACCGCAAGCGAGCGACGAAGGTGGTGGCCGCCTCCAAGGAGTGCAATGGCGAGGCAGTTCTCGATGAGATCGACGACGAGGACGACATCGCCAGCTCCGCCGAGGCCGGCCCTGCCACCACGACCATGAAGTTGGCACATCTGTGGGTGCCGCCGGTAGTAAGGAAGAGTAGTGAACGGTAGCATGCTGCTGCTCGGGTTCCAAGAAGGCCACCGCTCCTTCCTTCCTTTCGACGCCAAGCTTGGTGGGCCGAGCAATGACAGCCGATTAGTCCCTTGGCGACAACGTGGAGGCAGACAGCTTCACTTTTCATGTCTCCGGAGGTGAAGGTTATGGAGGCGGAGCTGGAGAGCGCCGAAGCAAAACTAGAGAAGGCAAAGCATCAATTCTCGAGGCTCGTGGCCGGACAAGGGGAACGGGCGCCAGCGATCATTTATATTAGGTATTAATTATACCTCCAGAGTCGTACGAGCACCGCTTATTTGATATAAATGTAATGAAATCCATCATGTTTATATGAAATCCGTCATGTTAATGAAGTCCGACATGTTTATATGAAATCCGGCCGTTGCTACCTCTTGAGCACTGCGTTGGTTTTCCCTTGAAGAGAAAAGGGTGATGCAGCAAAGTAGCGTAAGTATTTCCCTCAGTTTTTGAGAACCAAGGTATCAATCCAGTAGGAGATTACACGCAAGTCACCTCGCACCTACACAAACAAATAAGAACCTCACAAGCAACGCGATAAAGGGGTGGTCAATCCCTTCACGGTCACTTACGAGAGTGAGATCTGATAGAGATAATAAGATAAATATTTTTGGTATTTTTATGGTATAGATTGTAAGTAAAGATTGCAAAGTAAAATAGATGGGGAACTTATATGATAGAAGATAGACCCGGGGGCCATAGGTTTCACTAGTGGCTCCTCTCAAGATAGCATAAGTATTACGGTGGGTAAACAAATTACTGTCGAGCTATTGACAGAAAAGTGCATAATTATGAGAATATCTAGGCATGATCATGTATATAGGCATCACGTCCGCGACAAGTAGACCGAAACGATTCTGCATCTACTACTATTACTCAACATATCGGCCGCTATCCAACATGCATCTAGAGTATTAAGTTCATAAGAACAGAGTAACGCATTAGGCAAGATTACATGATGTAGGTGGATAAACTCAAGAAATATGATATAAACCCCATCTTTTTATCCTCGATGGCAACAATACAATACGTGCCTTGCTGCCCTTGCTGTCACTGGGAAAGGACACCGCAAGATTGAACCCAAAGCTAAGCACTTCTCCCATTGCAAGAAAGATCAATCTAGTAGGCCAAACCGAACAGATAACTCGAAGAGACTTGCAAAGATAACAAATCATACATAAAAGATTTTAGAGAAGAATCAAATATTGTTCATAGATAAACTTGATCATAGACCCACAGTTCATTGGATCTCGACAAACACATCGCAAAAAGAATTACATCGAATAGATCTCGAAGAAGATCGAGGAGAACTTTGTATTGAGATCCAAAGAGAGAGAAGAAGCCATCTAGCTAATAACTATGGACCCGAAGGTCTGTGGTAAACTATTCACACATCATCGGAGAGGCTATGGTGTTGATGTAGAAGCCCTCTGTGATTGATTCCCTCTCCGGCGGAGCTCCGGGAAAGGCCCCAAGATGGGATCTCTTGGGTACAGAATGTTGCGGCGGCGGAAATAGGGTTTCGTGGTGCTCCTGGATGTTTTCAGGGTATATTGATATATATAGGAGGAAGAAGTAGGTCGGTGGAGCTGCGAGGGGCTCATGAGGGTGTGGGGCGCGCCTAGGGGGGCAGGCGCGCCTCCCTGCCTCGTGGCCTCCTCACTCCTTTCTTGACGTCTACTCCAAGTCCCCTGGATCGTGTTTGTTCAAAAAATAACTCTCCCGAAGGTTTCATTCCGTTTGGATTCCGTTTGATATTCCTTTTCTGCGAAACACTGAAATAGGAAAAAAACAGCAATTTGCACTGGGCCTTAGGTTAGTAGGTTAGTCCCAAAAATAATACAAAAGTGTGCAATAAAGCCCATTAAACATCCAAAACAGATAATATAATAGCATGGAACAATCAAAAATTATAGATACATTGGAGACGTATCAAGCATCCCCAAGCTTAATTCTTGCTCGTCCTCGAGTAGGTAAATGATAAAAACAGAATTGTTGATGTGAAATGCTACCTAGCATAATTCTCAATGTAATTTTCATTATTATGGCATGAATACTCAGATCCGAGAGATTCAAGACAAAAGTTTAATATTGACATAAAAATAATAATACTTCAAGCATAATAACTAAGCAATCATGTCTTCTCAAAATAACATGGCCAAATAAAGTTCATCCCTACAAAATCATATAGTTTTGTCATGCTCCATTTTCGTCACACAAGTGCTCTCATCATGCACAACCCCGATGACAAGCCAAGCAATTGTTTCATACTTTAGTAATCTCAAACTTTTTTCAATTTTCACGCAATACATGAGCGTGATCCATGGATATAGCACTATGGGTGGAATAGAATATAATGATGGGGGTTATGTGGAGAAGACAAAAAAGGAGAAAGTATCACATTGACAAGTCTAATCAACAGGCTAGGGAGATGCCTATCAATTGATGTCAATGCAAGGAGTAGGGATTGCCATGCAACGGATGCACTAGAGCTATAAATATATGAAAGCTCAACAAAAGAAACTAAGTGGGTGCGCATCCAACTTGCTTGCTCACGAATGCCTATGGCATTTGAGGAAGCCCATTGTTGGAATATACAAGCCAAGTTCTATAATGAAAAATTCCCAGTAGTATATGAAAGTGACAAAACAAGAGACTCTCTATCATAAAGATCATGGTGCTACTTTGAAGCACGAGTGTGGAAAAAAGGATAGTAGCATTGTCCCTTTTATTTCTTTTTTTGGGCCTTTCTTTTTTTGGCCTTTCCCCTTTTTTATTTGGGACAATGCTCTATTAATGATGATAATCACACTTCTATTTATTTACAACTCAATGATTACAACTCGATACTAGAACAAAATATGACTCTATATGAATGCCTCCGGCGGTGTACCGGGAAGGGCAATGAATCAAGAGTGACATGTATGATAAATTATGCATGGTGGCTTTGCCACAAATACGATGTTAACTACATGATTATGCATGGCAATATGACAATGATGAAGTGTGTCATAAATGAAACGGTGGAAAGTTGCATGGCAATATATCTCGGAATGGCTATGGAAATTCCATAATAGGTAGGTATGGTGGCTGTTTTGAGGAAGATATAAGGAGGTTTATGTGTGATAGAGTGTATCATATCACGGGGTTTGGATGCACCGGCGCAGTTTGCACCAACTCTCAAGGTGATAAAGGGCAATGGACGATACCAAAGAGTCTAGCAATGATGGAAAGGTGAGAGTGCGTATAATCCATGGACTCAACATTAGTCATAAAGAACTCACATACTTATTGGAAAAATCTATAAGTCATCCAAAACCAAGCATTACGCGCATGCTCCTAGGGGATAGATTGGTAGGAAAAGACCATCACTCGTCCCCGACCGCCACTCATAAGGAAGACAATCAAAGAACACCTCATGTTTCAAATTTGTTACACAACGGTTACCATACGTGCATGCTACGGGACTTGCAATCTTCAACACAAGTATTTCTCAAATTCACAACTACTCAACTAGCACAAATCTAATATCACCATCTTTATATCTCAAAACAATTATCAAGTATCAAACTTCTCATAGTATTCAATGCACTTTTTATGATAGTTTTTATTATGGACGCGACTAACGTCCGGACGACAGGAAATTAGCAACAAATCTGCACGAATCAATCTCCACAACCACCTTGCTCTCGTGAGCATGCACCTCACTAATCATGCATGTAGTGCAGACTCCTTCCCATGCGTATATAGACTCCTCACGTTGTCTAATAGTTGCATGCAAAAAAATAGAAAAGCTGATGTCATTAAAGATTCCGTCTAAAACAATATATTCAAAATGTTTTGTAGCTCAAACCGTCGCTCAGATTGAAAAATTGTTTTCACATAAAAGATTCGTCACGTCGAGACCTTCGAAACTAGATCCCATGTTGGTATGTTTCGACGACTTTTTTGGGTCAAAAGTTACCACGCATGTGCTACGTAGGTTATCACGACTGTGACACACAGTTACCAAGCTGTTTTCATAGGAAGTATCGGGCATCAAAAGATGGTCTTCCAACTTTTCTTCTCATGTGCACATGCATATATGCACTAGATGACAAAACTATGACGTCATCCTAGATTCTCCCTATTTCGAAACTTGAAATATTTTGTAGCTCAAACTGCCCATTTGATCAAAAAACTGTATTCACATAAAATATTCATCAGGATAAGATCTTTGAAACTAGATCCCATGTTAGTATGTTCCGACGGCTTTTTTAGATAAAAATTTACCACGCATGAGCTACTCAAGTTATCATGCTAGTTGAGCGTAAAGTTATCGTGTTGTTTACACAGAAATTACCGAGGCATAAAAATGGTTTCTTTGACCTTCTCCCCACATGAATATGCAGGCGCCCTACAGAAGGGAAAATGCTAATGTTTGGGAGGATTCCACCAAACTTTAAAAAAATTAAAATATTTTGTAACTTAAATAGTTGCTTTTGTATAAAAACCATTTTCACATAAAAAAATCATTGCGACAAGGCCTTCGAAACTAGATCTCATGTTGGTATATTTCAACAACTTCTTTGAGTCAAAAGGTTATCAGGCCTAAACTAACTAAGTTTATCAACTCCGTTATGTGTATATTACCATGATATTCACAAACGAATTACTGAAGGGTGTTTTTCCACTAGTCCCTACCCCTCCCGGTCAAAAGTTATCACACCTAGACTAAGTAAGTTATCAACTTAGTTGTGCATATATTTTCAACAAATTTTTTCATGGGTCAAAATTCGAACATCAGTTATCAGGTCCGCAGCCTGTGTTACCATGTTATTTACAGAGTATGTTTTCAATAACTTTTTTCCGTGAGTCAATAGTTATCGTGATGTTTGTACATAAGTTATCAGGTCCGGGAGCCTGTGTTACCATGTTATTTATAGAGTATGTTTCCAACAAAAAATTTCCATGGGTCAAAAAGTTATCGTGTTGTTTGTACCTAAGTTATTAGGTCCGAAAAGCGGATATTATCACGCTTTTACATAGAAGTTATTGGTGGTATGTTTTCATCAACTTTTTTCCATGGGTCAAAGTTATTGTGGTGTGTGTATCTAAGTTATCAGGTCCGGGAGCCTATATTACTATGCTATTTACACAAAAATCTATTGATTGTATGTTTCTAACATCTTATTCTCCGGGTCAAACTTATCGTGGTGTTTGTATACCTGAGTTCTCAGGTCCGAGGGCGTATATTACCATGCTATTACTTTGAAGTTATCGGTGGTATGTTTTAATTTCAAAAAACAATTCCATGGGTCAAAGTTATCATGTTGTTTGTACCTAAATTATTAGGTCAGGGGACGTATCTTACCATGCTATTACTTAGAACTTATCGGTGGTATGTTTCAACAACTTTTTCTCACGGGTCAAAATTATCATGGTGTTTGCATCTAAATTATCAGGTCCGGGAGCCTATATTATCATGTTGTTTACACAAATAGTTGCCGGGGTATGTTTTCAAGGATTTTTGTAACCAAATAAAAGGTAGGTCAGTCTACAATAATCACGTTTCTATAACATATACAACTTGGTAACTATAAAAATAACCATGTTAATAACTACAACCCGGTGACTACATAATTGTTATGTTGGAACTACATATAGTTTTCCCTCCTAAGATGACCCCTCTCTCATCAAATTACTACGAAGATTTGCTTGGATTCTACCATGATACGACGCGCCACCTTCCCTTTGCCAACATCACCCATCTGTCCAAGTGCATCTCGTGTAGAATCCTCTTTGATCCCACCACCAACGCCGTTCTCGGCATCATCGGAGTGCTTGCGGGGATGCCTACTAACATCAAGAAGTGAACCACAAAATGATTCATGAGTGAAAGAAAAACCGAAAATGCATTCTCTATAGAAATACAACAAAATCCAAGTAGTACCAATTCCTAACAGGAAAAAACAAATGGAGGACTGCACCATAGCAGTGGCCTACTCGCGGTAATCACGTATCTACTGAATTAGCTCACTTCCAAACAAAATGTGTGGTTGGCTGAGATGGTCACCAGGTACAATGAAAAGTCAGTACCGAGTCTGCAGGTGCGGGGTTTGATTCCTATTGCTGCAGCTTTTCTGAAAAAATGAGCCAACGACCGACGATGATGGGATCGTGTGTGCCTGTCGCTAACCACCAGTCGGCAGGAACTTAGCTTTCTCGTTTTATTATACCAATCTTGGATGCCTATCATATTAGGACCAATTTTATAGCCAAAGCAAATTACCATGATGTTCTAAAGGACTCTCAATAATATAAGTGAAACATGAGAGATCAATAATTTCTATAAAATAAAACCACCACCGTGCACTAAAAGATATAAGTGAAGTACTAGAGCAAAATTATCTAGATCAAAAGATATAAGTGAAGCACGTAGAGTATTCTAATAAATTCCGATTCATGTGTGTCTCTCCCAAAAGGTGTGTACAAAAAGGATGATTGTGGTAAACTAAAAAGTAAAGACTCAAATCATACAAGACGCTCCAAGGAAAACACATATCATGTGGTGAATAAAAATATAGCCTAAAGTAAAGTTACCGATGGACGAAGACGAAAGAGGGGATGCCTTCCAGGGCATCCCCAAGCTTAGGCTTTTGGTTGTCCTTGAATTTTACCTAGGGGTGCCTTGGGCATCCCCAAGCTTAGGCTATTGCCACTCCTTATTCCATAATCCATCAAATCTTTACCCAAAACTTGAAAACTTCACAACACAAAACTCAACAGAAAATCTCATGAGCTCCGTTAGTATAAGAAAACAAACCACCACTTAAGGTACTGTAATGAACTCATTACTTATTTATATTGGTGTTAAACCTACTGTATTCCAACTTCTCTATGGTTCATACCCTCCGATACTAGCCATAGATTCATCAAAATAAGCAAACAACACACGAAAAACAGAATCTGTCATAAACAGAACGGTCTGTAGTAATCTGTAGGTTTCTAATACTTCTGTAACCCCAAAAATTCTTAAATAAATTGGTGGACTTGAGGAATTTTTCTATTAATCATCTGCAAAAATAATCAACCTAATCGCGCTCTCCAGTAAAAAAATGGCAGCAAATCTCGTGAGCACTAAAGTTTCTGTTTTTTACAGCAAGATCGTGAAAACTTCTCCCAAGTCTTCCCAAAGGTTCTAATTGGCACAAACAGTAATTAAAAGCATAAAACAACATCTAAACAGAGGCTAGATGAATTATTTATCACTAAACAGAACCAAAAAGCAAGAAACAAAAATAAAATTGGGTTGCCTCCCAACAAGCGCTATCGTTTAACGCCCCTAGCTAGGCATTGATAATTTCAATGATGCTCACATGAAAGACAAGAATTGAAGCACAAAAGAGAGAATCATAAAACACGTGGCAAACACATATAATTCTAACATACTTCCTATGCATAGGCATCTTATAGGCAAACAACTTATCATATCAAGCAAAAACTAGTATATGCAAGGAAGCAGGAAGAAACAATAGCAATCTCAACATAACGAGAGGTAATTTAGTAACATGTAAATACAATCATATTTTCCTCTCTCATAATAATTACATGTGGGATCATAAGAAAATTCAACAAAATAGCTATCACATAAAATACTTTCAACACGATCCACATGCATGCAAAGTTGACACTCTTCCAAAATAGTGGGAATAAAATTAACTAAAGTCATGACCTCTCCAAACCCACTTTTATCAAAAACTTCATAAGATTGAACATTTTCCAAATATGTGGGATCTAAAGTTGACACTCTTCCAAACCCACTTTCAATGTTATTGCAAACATTATTATCAATCTCATATTCATCATGGGGCTTAAATAAATTTTCAAGATCATAAGAAGAATCACCCCAATCATGATCATTGCAACAAATAGTAGTCATAGCAAAACTAGAATCCCCAAGCTTGAGGTTTTGCATATCATTAACACAATTGACATTAAGATAATTTATAATAGCATCATTGCAATCATGCTTTTTGTCGAAGGAACTATCAAGTATGGGTGCAATAGCAACGATCTCATGTTTAATATAAGGAACTATAGGAAATTCATCTTCATAAATATTGGCATCATGGCCACAAGAATAGCAAGCATCATGTTCATCAAGGGATATTTCAATCAAATCATTGGAATCATAATTATCTATAGATTCATGCATATCATTATTTTCTTCCGAAGCAACGGTCATTCTTTCAATAAATTATTTGGCATAGACATTATGAGCATAGTTTTCATAGCAATATTTAAGTATGTCAAAATTTTCAGATTCGTAGAGAGTAATATCATACTTTTCAATCAAAGAAGCAACTTCATAAGCACCCTTAAAAGCAACAGATTCTTCAATTTGTTCAATATCCTTGTAACTATAAACACCCTATGCATAAGAAGATAAGATTTCATTATCATTAAACTCACATAGGTAGGGGAGGTGTTTTTTAGGGTTCTTAGAGCAACAAATAAAATCATAAATTTCACAAAGATTCCAAGCATAACACAGCAATCTGTTTATTTGATCCCATAAGAGTCTCCCTTTCTCAGACAAACGGTGACGCACAAAATGAGCATGCTCATCTAAAGATTTCCCCTCAACTAGGCTAGTTGGGGTTTCAGCACGAGTGCATAAGGGTCGAAGATGATCCAAGTATAACACTTTAAGTGGATCCATATCAAATAGATTTTTAGCAAGCAAAGATGCAAGCAAATAGAAGGCACATGGAAACACAAACAAAGATACATACGAGAAGAAGGCGAAGAAAAGGCAAAGGTTTTTGAAAATTGTTTTAGAAGTGGGGGAGAGGAAAACAAGAGGCGAATGGCAAATAATGTAATGCGAGGGATAAGAGTTTGTGATGGGTACTTGGTATGTCTTGACTTGTGCGTAAATCTCCCTGGCAACGGTGCTAGAAATCCTTCTTGCTACCTCTTAAGCACTGCGTTGGTTTTCCCTTGAAGAGGAAAGGGTGATGCAGCAAAGTAGCGTACGTATTTCCCTCAGTTTTTGAGAACCAAGGTATCAATCCAGTAGGAGATTACACGCAAGTCACCTCGCACCTACACAAACAAATAAGAACCTCGCAACCAACGTGATAAAGGGGTTGTCAATCCCTTCACTGTCACTTACGAGAGTGAGATCTGATAGAGATAATAAGATAAATATTTTTGGTATTTTTATGCTATAGATTGAAAGTAGAGATTGCAAAATAAAATAGATGGGGAACTTATATGATAGAAGATAGACCCGGGGGCCATAGGTTTCACTAGTGGCTTCTCTCAAGATAGCATAAGTATTATGGTGGGTAAACAAATTATTGTCGAGCAATTGATATAAAAGTGCATAATTATGAGAATATCTAGGCATGATCATGTATATAGGCATCACGTCCGCGACAAGTAGACCGAAACGATTCTGCATCTACTACTATTACTCAACATATCGGCCGCTATCCAGCATGCATCTAGAGTATTAAGTTCATAAGAACAGAGTAACGCATTAGGCAAGATTACATGATGTAGGTGGATAAACTCAAGCAATATGATATAAACCCCATCTTTTAATCCTCGATGGCAACAATACAATGCGTGCCTTGCTGCCCCAGCTGTCACTGGGAAAGGACACCACAAGATTGAACCCAAAGCTAAGCACTTCTCCCATTGCAAGAAAGATCAATCTAGTAGGCCAAACCAAACTGATAATTCGAAGAGACTTGCAAAGATAACAAATTATACATAAAAGATTTCAAAGAAGAATCAAATATTGTTCGTAGATAAACTTGATCATAAACCCATAATTCATCGGATCTCAACAAACACATCCCAAAAAGAATTACATCGAATAGATCTCTAAGAAGATCAACGAGAACTTTGTATTGAGATCCAAAGAGAGAGAAGAAGCCATCTAGCTAATAACTATGGACCCGAAGGTCTGTGGTAAACTACTCACACATCATCGGAGAGGCTATGGTGTTGATGTAGAAGCCCTCTGTGATCGATTCATCCTCCGGTGGAGCTCCGGAAAAGGCCCCAAGATGGGATATCTTGGGTATAGAAGGTTGCGGCGGTGGAAATAGGGTTTTGTGGTGCTCCTGGATGTTTTCGGGGTATATGGATATATATATGAGGAAGAAGTAGGTCGGTGGAGCTGCGAGGGGCCCACGATGGTGTGGGCGCGCCTAGGGGGGCAGGCGCGCCTCCCTGCCTTGTGGCCTCCCCGCTCCTTTCTTGACGTCTACTCCAAGTCCCCTAGATCACGTTGGTTCCAAAAATAACTCTTCCGAAGGTTTCATTCCGTTTGGATTCCATTTGATATTCATTTTCTGCGAAACACTGAAATAGGCAAAAAAACAGCAATTTGCACTGGGCCTTGGGTTAGTAGGTTAATCCCAAAAATAATATAAAAGTGTATAATAAAGCCCATTAAACATCCAAAACAGATAATATAATAGCATGGAACAATCAATAATTATAGATAATTTGGAGACGTATCAGTCGTGTTTGCATGAATTTCATCTGATTTGTTAAAAAGGTGTTTGAAATGTATGCAGCTACGATCCAATGGCGGTCTCCCGCATCCATGTCCACAAACTTGTCTCTTATGTCCACGCATGGATGCGGTAGAAAAATGTGAGGATCCCCCTTGATACCCTTGGTACTACTTGTTTGTTTTAACAGGGGCGACATTTTCCCTTGGGTTGCCCCTCCGAGATCATCATCGGTGCCGACAGCTTCGTATACAAATTAAACGACAACTTCGTATACAAATTAAACGACAACATATGTTTGCAATGTAAGTTGCTACCTCTTGAGCACTTGTGTTGGTTTTCCCTTGAAGAGGAAAGGGTGGTACAGCAAAGTAGCGTAAGTATTTCCCTCAATTTTTGAGAACCAAGGTATCAATCCAGTAGGAGGCTATGCGCGAGTCCCTCGCACCTACACAGAACAAATAAATCCTCGCAACCAACGCGATAAGGGGTTGTCAATACCTACACGGTCACTTACGAGAGTGAGATCTGATAGATATGATAGGATAATATTTTTGGTATTTATATGATAAAGATGCAAAGTAAAATAAAAGCAATGAAAATAACTAAGTATTGGAAGATTTAATACGATGAAGGTAGACCCGGGGGCCATAGGTTTCACTAGTGGCTTCTCTCAAGAGCATAAGTATTTTAAGGTGGGTGAACAAATTATTGTTGAGCAATTGACAGAATTGAGCATAGTTATGAGAATATCTAGGTATGATCATGTATATAGCCATCACGTCCGAGACAAGTAGACCAACTCCTGCCTGCATCTACTACTATTAATCCACACATCGACCGCTATCCAGCATGCATCTAGAGTATTAAGTTCATAAGAACAGAGTAACGCCTTAAGCAAGATGACATGATGTAGAGGGATAAACTCATGCAATATGATGAACACTCCATCTTCTTATCCTCGATGGCAACAATACAATACGTGCCTTGCTGCCCCTACTGTCACTGGGAAAGGACACCGCAAGATTGAACCCAAAGCTAAGCACTTCTCCCATTGCAAGAAAGATCAATCTAGTAGGCCAAACCAAACTGATAATTCGAAGAGACTTGCAAAGATAACCAATCATACATAAAAGAATTCAGAGAAGATTCAAATATTGGTCATAGATAAACTTGATCATAAACCCACAATTCATCGGTCTCAACAAACACACCGCAAAAGAAGATTACATCGAATAGATCTCCACAAGAGAGGGGGAGAACTTTGTATTGAGATCCAAAAAGAGAGAAGAAGCCATCTAGCTAATAACTATGGACCCGAAGGTCTGAGGTAAACTATTGAAACTTCATCGGAGAGGCTATGGTGTTGATGTAGAAGCCTTCCGTGATCGATGCCCCCTCCGGCGGAGCTCCGGAACAGGCCCCAAGATGGGATCTCATGGATACAGAAAGTTACGGCGGTGGGATTAGGGTTTTGGCTCCATATCTGATTGTTTGGGGTACGTAGGTATATATAGGAGGAAGAAGTACGTCGATGGAGCAACAGGGGGCCCACGAGGGTGGAGGGCACGTGTTGGAGTAAATAGCCATGGGTAGCCTAGCCGGCTTCCCCTGGCCCTTCTGAGAAAATTACGAGCCCATCCGGCTCTCGAGAACCCAAGCCATGGGACCGCCTTCCCCTTGCTGGCTGTCATCTAGGCCGGCTTTCGGAAGGCGGCCCGACTTTAGCCCTCATGAAGAAGGCCACGGGAGGGCCGACTTCGGGAAGCCGGCCGTGAGAAGGCCGACTCCAAGAAGCCGGCTCCCATAAAGCGGTCGAGACCGTACCCTCAAAGTTTGCACCCACCTAACGGCAGTGCGATGGGGCGTGGCTACAGTGAAGCCTGCCACCCCCGAACCCCAGAGCACGCCTGGCACAGTGCGCCGTACGGAGTGGCCATGACCCGTCCGGTGCGGCACTGTTGCCATGTTGACCCTGATGTCACCCACGACGGGCCGCCAGCGCGGCCCACAGATGGTGGGCCCCTCCGGGCAGAGAGACACCCGAAGGCTGCCACGCCTCCCCCCAGTCGGCCCAAGACAGAGCCGGCTCCCCGCAGCCGGCTTGCCACCTCCCTCGAAAGAGACACCCCATTAAGGAGACAAGACGCGATGAAGCTACAGCGATCGCCCAACGGGCAGCGGCACTGTAGCCGTGCCTACCACGACGAAGCCCACGTCATCAAGATAGAGCAACAATAGCCAGCCGCCGACCAGGCCCTGGACAGTGGGGCCTGCCTGTCGACCAAGGGGCCGGCAGCCGGCGGGACCCACCAGTCGGCGCAGAAGCCGGCGAGCGCAGTCACGGACGGCTGGGCCCCGCGCCCAGTCGGATTACCATTGTACCCCTGGGGGTAGGCCTATATAAACCCCCCGGGGCACCCATGCAAAGGGTTCGACCCCCTGCTAGTCCTAGACACCGCACAAGGAGAAGAAGCAGGCTAGCCGTGCCCTTCTTCCTCCTCCCACCGAACAGCTCAAGAAGCATTGTGTAGCTACTTGCCCATCTAGTGATCATGCGGAGACCCCGCAGAGCAGTAGTAGGGGTGTTATCTCCACGGAGAGCCCCGAAGCTGGGTAAGATCCGCCGGCGTGCATGTCTTCGCCTTATCCCATTTCCAGGCACCGGCGACGTCTT
The DNA here is from genome assembly GCF_056163025.1 of Triticum urartu. Classification (NCBI taxonomy): domain Eukaryota; kingdom Viridiplantae; phylum Streptophyta; class Magnoliopsida; order Poales; family Poaceae; genus Triticum; species Triticum urartu. The sequence goes on from NC_141879.1 coordinate 123,039,286, forward strand.
ACTGGCTCCCACAATGATAAGCCATCCGTTGGCATATGTCGCACCTACCACCCGACATTTGGCACCCACCGTGGGGCCAGGTGCACCGTCGTCCGGAGACCTGTTCTGGACGGGAACCCTCTTCCTCCCCAGCGAGCGTCGCCAGCCCGGCACGCCCGATGGCGCTTGCCACGATGCGCTGCAAGGCGTCACCAACGCCTGCGCAGCGAGCAGCCTCGCTGATCTCCTCGACAAGACCCTCATCTCCGACGAGCTCGCCTCCGATGCGGGCACCGACCACCTCGCCAACCTCCTCAGCCAGCTCCATGTCTCCAGCGAGCCCGCTGTGGATCTGGAGTCGGTTGGCTCCACCGATCCGATGCCTGTTGACTCCGACACGGCCTCGTTCGACACCTTCCCCACCAACGTCGCGATCTACAATGACCCGCTTCCCCGAGCCGGTGGCTGCGACGCTGTCACCACCGAGGTGATGGTCATCGGCCACAACGGCGCTGCTGACGAGAGCGCCCATGACGCACCGCACGCGGCGGCCCACGACTTGTCCACCCCCCTCCCGGCTGATGCCGATGACGAAGCACTGGAGGCGCGCCGCCTCGCCCTCCTCGCAGAGGGCCGGAGGCTGGCTTCCGTGAGACGCCTCACTGAGGCCTACCAGCGCGAAGCTGACCGTGCCGCCTTCGGCACGCCGGCCCCGGGCGGGCCAAGCCGGGCCGGCTTTGTCAAGCAACGCGGCGCCGTCATGGCCGACACGCTGGGAGTCGACCGCCCAGTCTACGCCACTCCACTCGAGAACCTGCGCGCCGCCCAGGTGGCCGTAGACGAGCTGGACGGACTGGGGGCCGAAGAACTTCCCCACATGGCCCGACGCATCCAACAGCTGATCGATGCAGCCGCGCAGCGGCACGAAGCCGACGCCCGCGTGGGAAGCCCTCCCCCGCGCCGAGATCACGGCGCGACGTCCCGGACGCCGACTGCGGGCAGAGACCGCGCGCGGCGCGAGAAAGAGTCGGCTGCGAGCCGAAGCCAAACCCGAATCTCCATCGAGCGAGACGCGGACGGCCATCCCCGAGCCATGGAATGGCGGGGCAACCCGCCTCCGCCTCGACCTCGTGGAGAGAGATATCCTACCCCGCCGCCAGTGGTGCACCCGACCCTCAGCGGCCGACTAGGTCGTCGCGAAGGAGTCGGCGAGAACGACACCCGCCATCGGATCGACCGCCTGGCGCGATCCCTGGTGCTGGAAGAAGAAGACGATGTCGGTCCGCCTTGCTTTGGCCCCCGCATCTGCGACGAGCCCTTCCCCAAAGGGTTCTCGCTCCCAAGAGACACGCCCAAGTACAACGGCTCCGTGAAGCCGGAAGATTGGTTGATCGACTACTCCACGGCGGTTAGCATAGCCAACGGCAACCGGCGCGTTGCCGTGAAGTACGTGCCCCTCATGCTGCAAGGCACGGCGCGGACCTGGCTCAACAGCCTCAAACCGCGCAGCATCAACAGGTGGCTAGATTTCACCGAAGCTTTCATCCGCAACTTCACCAGCACCTACAAGCGGGCTCCCAAGCCCAGACAGCTCTCCTTGTGCGTACAAGGCCCCGCCGAGTCCACTCGCGATTACCTCATGCGTTGGGCCGAGCTCCGCAACTCTTGGGAAGGGGTGCACGAGGTGCAAGCCATAGAATACTTCACAGCCGGATGCCGAGAAGGCACCCTCCTCAAGCACAAGCTCCTCTGCGACGAGCCGGCTACCCTCGACAAGCTTCTGGACATAGCGGACAAGTACGCCACCGCCGACTCCTCGATGAAGACCGAGCTTCGGGTAGACGCGTCCGGGAAAGTACTCAACCTGGCGCCCAAGACGCCGGCTGGGGATTCCAGCCGACGCCCACACTCGAACGACCACAAGCGCAAGGGCCCCGCGCCGCCTCCCGCCAGTCGGCAGGTGGCCACAGTTGAAGACGTGCCGCCTGAAGGGCGACCCGCGCCCAAGAAGCCCAAGGGCGGCAGGCCGGCTTGGCAGCCGGCCTTCTCCTACGAGCAAACTCTCGACGCCCCCTGCAAGTTCCACAGCGGCGCGAAGCCGTCCAACCACACAACCCGGAACTGCCATTGGCTCACCCGAATCTCCAAAGGCGAGGGGCTCACGCCGCCTCCGCCTGTCGGCTCGCAGTCGGAGCCGTGCACGATGAATTCCCCGACGAGCAAGCAACTTACATCATCTTTACAAGCCAGCCCGAAGACCGGCGCAGCAAACGCCGAGAGATCCAGGAAGTCAGCGTGGTCGCTGCCAACCCCGCCGGACACATGCATTGGTCAGAAAAGCCCATCAGCTGGAGCCAGGCCGACCATCCAGAGGTGATGCTCTCTCCTGGCTCTTATGCGTTGGTCCTGGAAGCCACCCTTGGAACGGACAGACGCGCCGCCCGCTTCTCCCGCGTGCTGATAGATGGCGGGAGCAGCATCAACATCCTGTACCGTGACACCCTGGAGAAGCTAAATGTCAAGACGAAGCAGCTCATGCCGACTCGGACAGTGTTTCATGGCATCGTACCCGGCCTGTCCTGCGCCCCCATTGGCAAGATCAAGATTGATGTACTTTTTGGGGACAAGGAGCATTTCCGCCGGGAAGCGATCTGGTTTGAAGTGGTGGACCTGGAGAGCCCTTACCATGCATTACTTGGCCGACCTGCCTTGGCCAAATTCATGGCAGTTCCCCACTATGCATACCTCAAGATGAAGATACCAAGCACCAAAGGCGTCATCACCATAGCCGGCGATTACAAGAAGTCCTCCGAGTGCGCGGTAGCCAGCAGCCGGCTGGCCGAGTCCCTTGTGATCGCCGAAGAAAAGAAGATGTTGGACCGAGTCGTGGCCATAGCCGGCAAGCAGTCGGCCGTGTCCCCCGACCCCAAGGAGCATGATGCTCAAGGATCTTTCCAGCTGGCCAAGGAGACGAAGAAGATACCTCTTGACCCCGAGCACCCAGAGAGGTTTGCCGTCATCGGGGCAAACCTGAACAGCAAATAGGAAGGCGAGCTCACCAATTTCCTCCGTGAGAATCGGGACATCTTTGCATGGTCCCCCAAGGACATGCCGGGTGTTCCGAGGAAATTCGCCGAGCACAAACTACACGTCCGAGAAGACGCAAAGCCAGTCAAACAACCCCTTCGCCGACTGTCGGAGGAGAAACGCGGGATTGTAGGGGAGGAGATAGCCCGGCTTCTGGCAGCCGGCTTCATTATGGAAGTTTTCTTTCCAGAATGGCTCGCCAACCCAGTCCTCGTGCTAAAGAAGAACAACAAGTGGCGCATGTGTATAGACTATACAAGCCTCAACAAGGCCTGCCCCAAAGATCCCTTTGCCCTGCCAAGGATTGACCAAGTGATAGACTCCATAGCCGGATGCGAGCTGTTGAGCTTCTTGGATGCTTACTCAGGATATCACCAGATAAAGCTGGATCCGAACGACCGCCTGAAGACCGCCTTCATCACGCCATTTGGAGCCTTCTGCTACCTGACTATGACATTCGGCTTGAGAAATGCCGGTGCCACTTTTCAGCGTTGCATGTAGAAGTGCCTCCTCAAGCAACTCGGCAGAAACGCTCACATTTACGTGGACGACATCGTGGTGAAGACGGAGAAGCGCGGCACCTTGCTGGGAGACCTCAAGGAAACGTTTGAGAACCTATGCCGGTTCCAAATCAAGCTCAACCCCAAGAAATGCGTGTTCGGAGTGCCAGCCGGCCAGCTCCTAGGCTTCCTGGTCTCCGAACGCGGCATCGAATGCACCCCGGTGAAGATCAAGGCCATCGAGAGAATGGCGATCCCCACCAAGCTTCGAGACATTCAAAAGTTCACCGGGTGCTTGGCCTCCTTGAACCGCTTCATCAGCCGGCTCGGAGAGAAAGCTCTCCCCCTCTACCGCCTCATGAAGAAGAGCACTCACTTCGAGTGGAACGACCAGGCCGACCAAGATTTTCACGAGCTGAAGAAGATGCTGGCCACACCGCCCATTCTGGCGGCGCCGACTGAGAAAGATCCCATGCTCCTCTACATCGCCGCAACCATCCGGGTGGTCAGCACCGTCATCGTAGTCCAACGCCCAAAAGAAGGCCGAGCCCAGCCGGTCCAGAGGCCGGTGTATTATTTGAGCGAGGTGATGTCCGCTTCAAAGCAGAACTACCCGCACTACCAGAAGATGTGTTACGGCGTGTACTTCACCGCCAAGAAGCTGAAGCCCTACTTTCAAGAGCATCCCGTCACGGTCGTATGCACCGCCCCGCTGGCTAAGATCATAGGCAGCCGGGACGCATCCGGCCGGGTGGCGAAATGGCCATCGAGCTGGCCCCTTACACGATCTTCTATCAGCCCCGCATCGCCATCAAGTCCCAAGCACTGGCCGACTTCCTCGTTGACTGGGCCGAGACCCAGTACCTGCCGCCGGCTCCCGACTCCACCCATTGGCGCATGCACTTCGACGGGTCCAAGATGCGCACCGGCTTGGGAGCCGGCGTCATCCTTACCTCTCCCAAAGGCGACAAGCTCAGATACACGCTACAGATCCACTTTGCCGCCTCCAACAACGTGGCCGAGTACGAGGCGCTCATACACGGGCTCCGGCTTGCCAAAGAACTTGGCATTCGCCGGATCCTATGTTATGGCGACTCGGACCTGGTGGTCCAGCAATCATCCGGCGACTGGGACGCCAAGGACGCAAATATGACGAGCTACCGCTTCCTGGTCCAACAACTCAGCGGATACTTTGAAGGATGCGAGTTCCTCCACGTACCGCGAGCCGACAACGAGCCAGCCGATGCCCTGGCTCGAATAGGCTCTACTCGGCAAGCAATACCAACCGGCGTCGCTCTACAACGTCTCCTCAAGCCATCTATCAAGCCGTCTCCAGAATCCGACTCCATCTTCGTGTCGCCTAACCCCGACGCGGCCGGGTCCGGCTCGAAGAACCAAGCAGGCGTCCCCGAGACTTCCGTAGCCGGCCCGGGGACTTCGGCAACCGGCTCGGGGACTGCAGTAGCCGGCTCGTGGACTGCAGTAGCCGGCCCAGGGACTGCACCAACACAACAGCCGGCAGCCGACTCCAGCATTTCACCACCCAGCCCGCCCACCCTGGTGGCAGTAGCCACATTGGCAGTAGGAGAAGTCGTGGCTCCGTCATGGGCTCGGTCCATCCTCAACTTCCTAGTAAACCAAGATCGGCTGGCTGACGAAATGGAGGCAAGACAAGTCCAACGTCGAGCCGGAGCATACACAATCATCAACAGAGAACTCGTCAAACGCAGTGTCACTGGAGTCCTCCAACGGCGCGTCGAGCAAGAGAAGGGCATCGCAATCCTCAGAGACATTCACCAAGGAGAATGCGGCCACCATGCGGCCTCAAGATCACTTGTCGCCAAAGCCTTCCGCCATGGTTTCTTCTGGCTGACCGCTTTGGATGACGCCAAAGAATTAGTTAAATATTGCAAGGGGTGCCAACTCTTCAGCTCCAAGCAACATATGTCGGCTTCGGCACTCAAGACCATTCCCCTCACCTGGCCCTTCGCCGTTTGGGGACTGGACATGGTGGGCCCATTCAAGACAGCGCGCGGCGGCATGACGCATTTGCTCGTCGCCGTGGACAAATTCACCAAGTGGATTGAGGCAAAGCCGATCAAGAAGATGAATGGGCCGACTGCTGTGACATTCATCGCAGACATAACAACTTGGTACAGCGTGCCACATAGCATCATCACCGACAATGGCACGAATTTTGCCAAAGGAGCCTTGGCACGTTTCTGCGCAGCCCAAGGTATTCGGCTGGACTTAGCGTCCGTCGCCCACCCGCAGTCAAACGGCCAGGTCGAGCGAGCCAACGGCCTCATCCTCTCCGGCATCAAGCCCCGACTGGTCGTAGCTCTGGAGCGTTCAGCCGGCTGTTGGCTCGATGAGCTGCCGGCCGTCCTCTGGAGTCTGCGCACTACACCAAACAAGTCAACCGGCTTCACCCCTTTCTTCCTTGTGTATGGTGCCGAGGCGGTCATCCCAACTGACATCGAGTTTGACTCGCCTCGAGTAACCATGTACACGGAAGCGGAGGCCAAGGAAGCACGAGAAGACGGCGTCGACTTGCTGGAAGAAAGCCGGCTGTTAGCCCTCAGCCGGTCTGCCATCTACCAGCAGGGTTTACGCCGCTACCACAGCCGGAAGGTCAGGCCAAGATCTTTCCAAGAGGGCGATCTTGTGCTCCGGCTGATCCAGCGAACAGCCGGCCAGCACAAGCTCTCAGCCCCTTGGGAAGGCCCCTTCGTCATCAGCAGAGCTCTAGGCAACGACTCCTACTACCTGATCGACGCACAGAAGTCGAAGGCACGCAAGAGAGACGACTCCGGCAAGGAGTCGGAACGACCATGGAACGCCAACCTCCTTCGAAGATTTTATAGTTGAAATGCAGTATGTATCACGCTAACTTTTGTATTAAATACGAGACAATAGGCCCCCCGAGGAGGTCTCGGGGACTGCCATCCCTTATCTGTGAATGAAAAGTATCATGCTTATGACCTTGTCATTTCATTTATTTGTTCCGTCTGGCACCGGGTTCGACTAGTCGGCTCGGGGACTGGCCGACTGGAGTTATATTAGAAGTCCTACCCGCAGTCAGACAAGTAGTGTGCCGGCTCCCAAGCCTTCTCTTGCCAAAAGTCGCAGTTCAAAGAACCGGCTGTCCGGCTGGCAAGAGTTAAAGGCAGGAACGGGCGCCCACACGAAAAACGGCTAGGGACTAACGGACTAATATAATAAAAGCCGGTTTTTTCTCCCACCGCCGACTGGCTACCAGAGTAGCCGGCCGGCCGGTTTCCATTCACTTCACTTCAATCCAAGAAAGCTCGAGTACTTGCCTCCCCAAAGAGGGAAGGTGGCAAAGGAAAAGGCCTAAGGATAAAAAGCATACGCGAATGGAAACCAAACATGCACATAACAATATTTACATAAAAGACCTCCGGGAGGCCAGCATTCAACATAGTTTGGATACACCCCCAGTGGGTGGAACTACGAAAACTTAATGAAGATTGTTCAAAAGACAACAAGCAGGAAAAATAAGGACGGTAGGTCAAGATGGCGGAGCGACCGACGAGCCGGGCTAGTTGGCGGAGACGGTTGTGCCGGCTGAAGGAGCGGCCGGCTGGCGAACCTCGGCTTGGTCACCGCCTCCCGCAGAGGGCGCGCTTCCACGCGCCTCGTTGCTGGAGGCACGGTCGGCCTGAGGTCGGCCGGTTGTTCCACCAGCCGGCTCGACGTCTTCGCCGTCCTCCTCTTCGTCATCCTCGCCCTCGTCGCTGGAGGCGATCTCCTCCGCCGAGTCCTCGCCCACCGCCGGGTTCAGCCCGAACCACTCCTCCGGCTGGGCAACACCGTCATCATCGATTTCTGGTGCAAAAACGCTGATGTCGGTGCACTCGGCCATCGTCGAAGCCCGCTGGGCGATAGCCGGCCTCACCTCCTCCAGCTCCGCGTCGGCCTCCATCCGCCAAGTGCGCAGCTGGTCCAGGCTCAGCCCTAGGTACCAAGCCCAAACGAACTCCAATGCCCGCCTGGCTTCGAGGCGGGCCGCCGACGCCTTCCAAGCCTCAGAGCGACTGACTGCGACCTCCAGCCAGTCGGCAGTCCGGCTTGGGGTGCGGGGGATTGTCTCGCCGGGCCAGAGGGCGGCCAATACTTGCGCCCCGGCACGTTGGAGCCGGCAAAGCATCCGATGAGCCGGCTGCAACCGCGCCTGGACAGCCAAGAGCTACTCCTCAAGCGTCTGGTTCGCATCCGGCGCGATGTTGGCCCCCGCCTGACGGCGCGCCTCGCGATGGGCCTCGATGCTTTGGGCGGCGAAGGCGGAGTAGCCGGGGAAGTAGCCTGCACAAAAAAAATAAGCAGCAGCACAAGTTAAGCCAAAAACCCAGGCGGCAAGGGGCAGGACAGGAGCGAGGAAGGCGGCTTACTGTCGATCAAGTCCTCGATACGGCCGAAGCCTTCATCCAGTGCCCGCCGGGTGTCAGCCCAGCTCGCCGCCTCGGTCTCAAACTCTGCCTTCAGGGCGGCCTCGCTATCCTGCGCCTTCTGCAGGGCCGCCTTGTGGCTCTTCTCTTGGTCGGCCAGCCTCTTGGCCAGGCGATCACGCTCCTGGACCAAGGCAGCGTACTCGGCATCCTTGGTATGAAGGGCGGCCTTCGCTTCGCCGAGCTCCTTCCTCAAGTCGGCGTTGGCCCCTGAAAACAAAGAAAAAGAAAAACCAATAAGGAAAAAGTCGTCAAGAAAGATCCGACCCGACTGCTCAGCATTCGGCCCGAATCTCGGGGACTACACCCAGTGGGTGCGCTGACGCGCCCCCACGGGAGACAGACAAGATCAAGTACTTACTTCGGCTATCGGCCAGGTCGTCGGTCCTCCGGCTCAACTCCCGAGCCTGGGAGTTGAAGGCGGCAGCACGGGAGTTGTGATATTCCTGGAAGTCCAGACAAGAAGCAAAAATAAGGTAGCCGTCAAGAAAGATCCGACCTGACTGCGCAGCAGTCGGCCCGAATCTCGGGGACTACACCCAGTGGGTGCACTGACGCGCCCCCACGGAAGAAATCAAGAGATCAAGCGGCCAAGAATGAAGGACTCACCCGGATGGCGGCTCGCGTCGACAGGAACTCCTGGGTGAACTGTTGCAGCAGGGCGGCCTGAGCTTGAACCCGGCTCCGGACCCCTTGAGCCGCCACATTCAGCTCGCCAGTCCCCCCGCTGGGAGTCCACTCGGACGTGGCAGTGCTGGCCGCCTCCAGATCTTCCGCTGACTGGCATGCGCCCGTGACTCGGCGCGACTCTGGCGGAGCAGCGCCTTCCCCTGCGCGCCGGCGCGTCACCGGCTGCACCTCGAGGCCGGCTCTGTCCTCCGGCTCACCCCCGGCCGGCTCCTCCGGCGCCGATGACGACTGGCCGCCTTGGCCCGCTCCGGTTGGCGCTGCTGGCGGCGCTCTCCTCGCGAAGGCCACGGGGTCCTCCCCCTCTCCATCAGCGGCGGTTCTTGGACGATTTCCTCTGCCAAGGGCAATGGGGTGTCAGGGGCCACGACTCGGAGGGGAATGGCGAGCAGCGGAGGCTGGTTGCGCGAGCCCTCCGCCTCCGTCTCCACGGTCGCCGCCTCCGCCTGGGCCTTGGCTGCCGCGTCGGCCTGCTCCTTTGACGCCTGGGCGGCCGCTCTTTCTGCCGCCTCGCGCTCCTCCCGCGCCTCACGGGCGTTCCGCTCCGTGGCCTCACTGAGGTCGGCGCGGGGGTCCACGCGGCGGGAGCTCGAAGACCCTCCAGCCGGCCCCACTACGGAGCCGCCCGGACCCCGCTCAAGCGAAAGCGGCGCCCTGGCCAACAAGCGGGATAGGGTCAAGAAGAATTTTCGAATGAAAGAGAACGATGAAAAGCATGCGACAGGGCAATTGAGGACTTACGCTAAGACCGTCTGAGGCTGCTTCACTGCCTTGCGGAAGCGGGCCGCTTTCGCAGCCGCCTCATCTCGCTTGGTCGCCGCGGTGGAGGCTTTGGACTTCTTCGGCCGACTGCCGAAGAGGCCTGAAGCGGCCCGGCGCTTCCGTGCACCACCGCCGACAGCCGGCGCGATGGACGAGCCCGCGCCCTGATGGTCGGCCGCCGGCTGGCGACGCGGGGCGACTTCGGCTTCAGCATCATCCGGCCAGTCCTCGAAGCTGGCGGTAAGCCTTGAGCCCCCGGGCTCGGCGTCGTCCCCCACGACCGCGTCTTCCATGGGGGCCGCCCCCAAATCCTGGTCGTCGACGTCGTCCGCCGTGCGGTCGGGGGCATACTGGCGTTCTATCCCCGCGGCTCCGGTCGTCGGCGGGAGAAGGGGGTTCTGCTAAGAAGAACCGACAGATCAGAAGCCGGCCATCATAAAGCCGGCTACCAACGAAAAGAAGGAAGAGAAGAAAGCTTACCACGGGCGGAGGGTTGGCGCGAGAATACGGCACCTTGCCGTATCGCCAGTCCTCGGCGAGCTTGCAGTTGGAGATATAGTTTACCATGTATGATACCTCCGCATGAGGCATCTCCCTGGTGCTCAGCCGGCTTGGGTCGAAGCGGCCACTCATCTGGCACATCATGTGGGGCCAGCTTTGGAGAGGAGATATCCGGCGCTCCACGAAGGCGGCCACCAAGTCGGCCCCGCTCAGGTTTTCCGACTGGATCATCACCCGAAGCCGGGAGACGGCGGCGTTCCCGGCCTGAGACACTGATCGGGACCAGAAACTCCATGAGGGCTGCCTCCCAGCCGGCGGGACGGCTACGTAAGCCGGCAGGTTGACGTGGTCTCCTTGCTCGGCGACATTCTTCACGTAGAAGTATGACTTCTGCCAGATCTTCACCGACTGGATCAGGGGGATGGGCGGGAACAGGTTGTTCTCGCTTGCCCTCCTCATGGCGATGAAGGCCCCGCAGGGGGCGGGCATGCCTGCGACGACGGTGCCGAGTTTGCTCTGGAAGAACTCCCCCTAGAGCTCCAGCGTGGGGAGCAGCCCCAAGAAACCTTCGCAGAGGGAAACGAAGGCCGACAGTAGCATCACCGCATTGGGCGTGAGGTGATGCGGCTGAAGGTTGTAGAACTCGAGGAAGGAGCACAGAAATCCGCTCGCCGGAAGGCCGAAGCCGCGTAGGAAGTGCGAGCGGAAGACGACCCGCTCGCCCTCCTCCGGCGCCGGCGAAATCTCCGTCTTCGGCGCCAGGCGGACCCGCACAAGGTTGGCGTCGGGCAGGCGCCGAGTCTGGCGGAGGAACTCAACGTGGTCCTCATGGACGTTGGAGCCGTCCCACGAGCTCGACAGCGCCATGGGAGCGAGACGATGTGGAGGCGCGGCGGCGCTGAGAAGGGAGGCTGCGGTGGCAACGAGAGGAAGAAACAAGGACGAGAAGGGGTGGAGCGAGAGAGAGCGTGCGAACCTCTGTCGTTCCCCCTCCTCCCCCTACTTATAGGCTCGCCTGGCGGAGTCGAGGAGGCGCGGCGTGGGGAAATGTGGGGATCGATCGTGCCCACTCCCCCACGTCCCGCGCTTATTGCGCCTTAACGGCGAAATAAAACTGCCGCGAGAAGGTGAGCGGTCCATGTGGACCACGGAAGATCCGCGCTCAGACCGAGGCCTGCGAGTGGCGGGCCCGGGCCTGCGGCGATGTCCCGTCGCGCGCGTGCCTTGGCAGGATTTCCTCGCCACGTGGCCCGCGTTCCCGCCTACGAGAACCAGAGCTCTCTGAAGTCGGCGCGCACAAGCGAAGCCGGCCCTTCAGGATGGGAAGATGACCAAGCTTCACGTCCCTTTGTCCGCCTCGGAGCTCGGTCAGCTTCGGGGACTACTGTCGGAGTAAATAGCCATGGGTAGCCTAGCCGGCTTCCCTTGGCCCTTCTGAGAAAATTACGAGCCCGTCCGGCTCTCGAGAACCCAAGCCATGGGGCCGCCTTCCCCTTGCTGGCTGTCATCCAGGCCGGCTTTTGGAAGGCGGCCCGACTTTAGCCCTCATGAAGAAGGCCACGGGAGGGCCGACTTCGGGAAGCCGGCCGTGAGAAGGCCGACTCCAAGAAGCCGGCTCCCATAAAGCGGTCGAGACCGTACCCTCAAAGTTTGCACCCACCTAACGGCAGTGCGACGGGGCGTGGCTACAGTGAAGCCTGCCACCCCCGAACCCCAGAGCACGCCTGGCACAGTGCGCCGTACGGAGTGGCCATGACCCGTCCGGCGCGGCACTGTTGCCATGATGACCCTGATGTCACCCACGACGGGCCGCCAGCGCGGCCCACAGACGGTGGGCCCCTCCGGGCAGAGAGACACCCGAAGGCGGCCACGCCTCCCCCCAGTCGGCCCAAGACAGAGCCGGCTCCCCGCAGCCGGCTTGCCACCTCCCTTGAAAGAGACGCCCCATTAAGGAGACAAGACGCGATGAAGCTATAGCGATCACCCAACGGGCAGCGGCACTGTAGCCGTGCCTACCACGACGAAGCCCACGTCATCAAGATAGAGCAACAGTAACCAGCCGCCGACCAGGCCCTGGACAGTGGGGCCTGCCTGTCGACCAAGGGGCCGGCAGCCGGCGGGACCCACCAGTCGGCGGGCCCCAGCAGTCGGCGCAGAAGCCGGCGAGCGCAGTCACGGACGGCTGGGCCCCGCGCCCAGTCGGATTACCATTGTACCCCCGGGGGTAGGCCTATATAAACCCCCTGGGGCACCCATGCAAAGGGTTCGACCCCCTACTAGTCCTAGACACCGCACAAGGAGAAGAAGCAGGCTAGCCGTGCCCTTCTTCCTCCTCCCACCGAACAGCTCACGGAGCATTGTGTAGCTACTTGCCCATCTAGTGATCATGCGGAGACCCCGCAGAGCAGCAGTAGGGGTGTTATCTCCACGGAGAGCCCCGAAGCTGGGTAAGATCCGCCGGCGTGCATGTCTTTGCCTTATCCCGTTTCCAGGCACCGGCGACGTCTTACTGACTCCCACAATGATAAGCCATCCGTTGGCATATGTCGCACCTACCACCCGACAGCGCGCCTGGGGGGTAGGCGCGCCCCCTGATACATCTCCATCCTATCTACTTCTCCAAAAACTTTTGGCCTTGTTTTGGACTCTAACTTTCATGGTTTGAATTGAACTAACCCAGACATACGCTATTTTCAGCAGAATTGCCATGGTGTTATTTATGTGCAGAAACAAAAGTTCTCAAAATGACCTGAAACTTCAAGAAACGTCTATTTGGAAATAATAAAAAATCTTTGCAAAAGATGAAGACCAGGGGGCCCACCACCTGTCCACGAGGGTGGGGCGCGCCTGCCCCCCTAGGGTGTGCCCCCTTCCTCATGGGCCCCCTGGAGCTCCTCCGACCTCAACTCCAACTCTGTATATTTGGTTTCGGAGAGAAAAAAATCAGAGAGAAGGATTCATCGCGTTTTACGATACGGAGCCGCCGCCAAGCCCTAAAACCTCTCGGGAGGGCCGATCTGGCGTCCGTTCAGGGCTCCGGAGAGGGGAATCTGTCGCCATCGTCATCATCAACCATCCTCCATCACAATTTCATGATGCTCACCGCCGTGCGTGAGTAATTCCATCGTAGGCTTGCTGTAAGGTGATGGTTTGGATGAGATTTATCATGTAATCGAGTTAGTTTTGTTAGGGTTTGATCCCTAGTATCCACTATGTTCTGAGATTGATGTTGCTATGACTTTGCTATGCTTAATGCTTGTCACTAGGGCTCAAGTGCCATGATTTCAAATCTGAACCTATTATGTTTTCATCAATATATGAGAGTTCTTGATCCTATCTTGCAAGTCTATAGTCACCTATTATGTGTTATGATCCGTTAACCCCGAAGTGACAATAATCGGGATACTTACCGGTGATGACCGTAGTTTGAGAAGTTCATGTATTCATTATGTGTTAATGCTTTGGTCCGGTACTCTATTAAAAGGAGGCCTTAATATCCCTTAGTTTCCGTTAGGACCCCGCTGCAATGGGAGGGTAGGACAAAAGATGTCATGCAAGTTCTTTTCCATAAGCACGTGTGACTATATTCGGAATACATGCCTACATTACATTGATGAATTGGAGCTAGTTCTGTGTCACCCTAGGTTATGACTGTTACATGATGAACCGCATCCGGCATAATTCTCTATCACCGATCCATTGCCTACGAGCTTTCCATATATTGTTCTTTGCCTATTTACTTTTCCGTTACTACTGCTATCATCACTACAAAATACCAAAAACATTACTTTTGCTATCATTACCTTTTGCTACGTTACCACTACTATCATATTACTTTGCTACTAAACACTTTGCTGCAGATATTAAATTTCCAGGTGTGGTTGAATTGACAACTCAGCTGCTAATACCTGAGAATATTCTTTGGCTCCCCTTGTGTCCAACCAATAAATTTGCGTTGAATACTCTACCCTCAAAAACTGTTGCGATCCCCTATACTTGTGGGTTATCAAGACTATTTTCTGGCACCGTTGCCGGGGAGCATAGCTCTATTCTTTGAGTCACATGGGATTTATATCTTCTTACCATTATGAAGAACTTGAGAGATCCAAAAACCAAGATTTATCCCTCAACTACGATGGGAGGTAAGGAACTGCCATCTAGCTCCGCACTTGATTCACCTTCTGTTTTGAGTAAGCTTGCGACACCTAAACCTGCTTCTGTTGTTCGTTCTGATATATTGCATGTTATTGATGATGCCACTTCTGCTATGCATGATACTTATGATGAAACTACTTCTATGCGTGATACTACTGTGCCACTCGGTGAATTTCCTGATGAACAACTTGCTAGGGTTAGAGAGAATGAAAATATTGAATCTGATAATATTGATGAAAGTGATGATGAAAACTCTCCCTCTAATGAATATGTATCACCTGTTATTCCTGAGGGTTATGTTTTTGAAAAAGAAGCTGCTCTAGCTATTTTAGCTTGCAAAGATAGATACTAACTTAAGAGGTTATTAGCTAAATGGAAGCAGCAATCTCTTAATGCTAGAATGAAACCTGACCCTGCTTTTGCTACTTCACCTATCTATGTTACCGATAAGGATTATGAATTCTCTATTGATCCTGATATAATTACTTTGGTTGAATCTGATCCTTTTCGTGGCTATGAATCTGAAACTGTTGTGGCACATCTTACTAAATTAAATGCTATAGCCACCCAGTTCACTAATGATGAGAGAACTCGTTACTTTTATATCCTTAAAATATTTCCGTTCTCATTAAAGGGTGATGCTAAGATATGGTTTAATTCTCTTGATCCTGGTTGTGTGTGTAGTCCCCAGGATATGATTTATTACTTCTCTGCTAAATATTTCCCTGCTCATAAGAAAAAAGATGCTTTAAGGGATATATATAATTTTGTGCAAATTGAAGAAGAGAGTCTCCCACAAGCTTGGGGGAGGCTTCTCAAGTTACTTAATGCTTTGCCTGATCATCCTCTTAAGAAAAATGAAATACTTGATATCTTTTATAATGGACTAACCGATGCTTCCAGAGATTACCTGGATAGTTGTGTTGGTTCTATTTTCAGGGAAAGAACACCGGATGAAGCTGAAATTCTATTGAATAATATGTTGACAAATGAAAATAATTGGACACTTCCCGAGCCTATTCCTAAACCAACTCCGAAGAAGAGAGGTGTTCTATTTCTCAGTCCTGAAGATATGCAAGAGGCAAAGAAATCTATGAAAGAAAAAGGTATTAAAGCTAAAGATGTTAAGAATTTACCTCCTATTGAAGAAATACACGGTCTTAATTTACCGCCTGTTGAAGAAACATATGGTATTAATCCATTACCTATTGAAGAAGTACATGGTCTTGATAACCCGACACAGGTAGTAAAGGTAAATTGTCTCTATAGATATGATAAAGCTGAAATCCCATTTACTAAGTTTGCTAGCCCATGCTTAGATGAGTTTGATAAATTTATGGTTAAGTAGGAATACTTCAATGCTTATTTTGGTAGACAATTGAAATACAATTCAAATATGCTTGAACACTTGGGTGATTATATGGCTAATGTCAAAGGTGAACTTAAACTTATTAGTAAACATGCTTCTATGGTTACCACTCAAGTAGACAAGTACTTAAGACTCAAAATGATTTACTCAATGAATTGAATAGTAAAGATAATGATAATGTTGTTAGAGTTATGACTAGAGGTGGTAAAATGACTCAGGAACCTTTGTATCCTGAAGGCCATCCTAAGAGAATTGAGCAAGATTCTCAGATAAATAATATAGATGCACCTAGTCCTTCTAAAAGGAAGAAAAACAAAAATTATAGGACTCTGCATGCTTCTAGTGAACCTATTACTGAAACACCTGAGAATCCAAATGATATTTCTATTTCTGCTGCTGAAACACAATCTGGTAATGAACCTGAAACTAGTGATAATGTTAATAATAATGTTCATGATGATGCTCAACCTAGTAATGATAATGATATAGAAATTGAACCTGCTGTTGATCTTGATAACCCACAATCAAAGAATCAACGTTATTATAAGAAAGACTTTGTTGCTAGGAAACATGGTAAAGAAAGAGAACTATGGGTTCAGAAACCCATGCCTTTTCCTCCCAAACCATCCAAGAAAAAGGATGATGAGGATTTTGAGCGCTTTGCTGAAATGATTAGACCTATCTTTTTGCGTATGCGATTAACTGATGCTTAAAATGAATCCTTATGCTAAGTACATGAAAGAAATTGTTACAAATAAGACAAAGATACCAGAAGCTGAAATTTCCACCATGCTTGCTAAGTATACTTTTAAAGGTGGAATACCTAAGAAACTAGGAGATCCACGAGTACCCACTATACCATGCTCCATTAAAAGAAATTATGTTAAAACTGCTTTATGTGATCTTGGAGCTGGTGTTAGTGTTATGCCTCTCTCTATATATCGTAGACTTGATTTGAATAAGTTGACACCAACTGAAATATCTTTGCAAATGGCTGATAAATCAACTGCTATACCTGTCGGTGTTTGTGAGGATGTGCCTGTAGTAGTTCAAACGTTACTACTTTAACAGACTTTGTTATTCTTGATATTCCCAAGGACGATAGTATGTCTATTATTCTTGGAAGACCCTTTTCGAATATTGCGGGTGATGAAGCTATGTACCTAGGGTAGGGTCATGGACCTGTCCCAACTGCCCTACCCAAGGACATCTCTAGAAGAAATCACCTTTCAATCGACTTGGAGGTGTTCCACTCGACAGACTTGAAGACACTCGACCAAGAAGCAATCACTCGACCAAGACCAAACCACTCGACGGCCAGGAGACCTAAAGGCACTCCTCATGCTAACGGTCGGTTATTAAGTAGCCTTTATAGTCATCATAGCACTTTATTAGGGGCGTTACCAGTAACGCCTGACCTTAATGTATTTAAACCCTGCACAACTAAGGGCCGGAGGGGTCCAGCGAACTCTATATAAGCCACCCCCTCCTCAGTGTAAAGGGTTCGCACCCCTGTAAACCATACACGCATAATCCAGTCGACCGCCTCCGGGCTCCGAGACGTAGTGCTATTACTTCCTCCGAGAAGGGCCTGAACTCGTAAACCTCGTGTGCTTACAACTTCTCCATAGCTAAGATCTTGCCTCTCTATACCTACCCCCCTACATTACTGTCAGACTTAGAACCACGACAGTTGGCGCCCACCTTGGGGCCGGTGTTTTAGCGATTTGTTGGAGGAGTTGCGATCTTTTCCGATCCAAATCATCATGGTTTCTGGAGGAGTTTTGGTGGAGGGCCGCGAGATCTGTCTCGGCGCGCTCACGTTCATCGCCGACGACTCCGTTTGGCTTCAGGAGGCTCCGCTCGATGTGGACGCACTCCCCGTCCGCGGGGCAACGCACTTTAGCGCGTGCATCCACGGCGTTCTCTTGCGGCAACCGTTGACCCCCTACCGGTCGGCTCCTGTGTTGTCCTCCCTCCCTGTTTCCCGCCGGCGCAAGTGCTCCGGTCGGTCGAGACTTTAGCGGTGGGTGAGACACATGGTGGCACGCCAGTCGGCCACCCCTCAAGTCGCGGCGATCGAGCCCGACGAATCCCTCTATGGCCTGTTCGATCTGTCGACTGGCTCTGCAGAGACCGCATCCGAGTGCGACAGCAGTGAACCGGCGGCGGGGGTTCTGATGGCCGATGGACCGCCCAGTCCTCCCGGTTTTCCCCGCACCGACGGAGGCGCAGGTGGAGGCGACCCGTCGCGTCCCCATGAGGAATATCTCCCCGAGCCTCTCACGTCGCTGCAGAGAGAAGAACTTCGTCGCCGGAACATGGATGCACTGCACACTCCTATCGTTGGAGAAACCCCCGAGGCTCGTGCCTTGGAGGATGCGCGCCTGGCAAACTTGGGCGAGTGCACTCGACCGGAGAACCTCCAGCGAGCACTCGATGAGCGTGCGCGACAACGGGTTCCAGAATCCAGTCGACGTCAGCTCTTTCCGGCCCCGCAGGTATATCGAACTCTGATTCAGAATTTAGCAGCTGCAGCCCGTATAGCAGAGTCGATTAAGCCTTCCCAGTCGGAGGCTGGCAGAGGCTTGCTGCAGATCAGAGCGTTACTCCGGGCAGCAGGAGACCAGAATTCCGTTGTTTCTCAGTCGCAGAACAGAATTCATAGCAGATCCGTTGCTGCAGACACAGTCCAGACGGCTCATAGCCCAAGATCGCCCCCGAGGCGTGAGGAACGTGGGGACCGGCGTAATCAGTACGGGAACCGTGAACAATATGATCACCGATTCGATCGTGACGGTCGACGTCGAGTGCCCACCCCTCCTTCGAGGAGCGGGTCGTATGCGCCTCGACAACAGGATGACAGGCGCCCTCATAGTGTTGGGCGAACGATTCCAGTCGTCCCCAGGGAGCCAGGCTTTGATGTGAGATCCATTCTCATTCAAGGTTTGGTCGACAGGAACAGAGCTCACCGAGAAGGTCACGACAGAGATGCACCTACCAGCAGCAGAGTACATGTTTCGAGGCCAGAGTGCTTTAGTAGAGCCATCAGGGCCGCTGTGATTCCTCCCAACTTCAGGTTGGCGACTGGAGTCAGTAAGTTAACTGGTGAGTCCAAGCCCGATACTTGGCTTGAAGACTACCGAGTGGCCATCCAGATTGGCGGCGGCAATGATGAAGTGGCCATGAAGCACCTGCCTCTCATGTTGGAGGGCTCGGCCAGAGCGTGGCTGAACCAGTTAGTGCCCAGCAGCATTTACACTTGGGAAGATCTCGCCCAAGTGTTTGTCACCACATTTGAAGGAACATGCAAGCGACCGGCAGGGTTGACGGAACTGCGGTCTTGCATGCAGAAGCCGAATGAAACTTTGAGGGATTACATCCAGAGATGGATCACGTTACATCACATGGTAGAGAATGTGCCTGACCACCAAGCAGTCCGTGCCTTCAAAGAAGGCGTCAAGTACAGAGAACTGAATCTGAAATTTGGTCGAACCGGAGATATGTCTCTGAATCGGATGATGGAGATTGCCACCAAGTACGCTAATGGTGAAGATGAGGATCGACTCAGGAGTGGCAAGCTCAAGTCAGTCGCTCAAGAAACCGGAGGAAATTCCAATCGGAAACAGAAACGGAAAGCCGAGCCAGCTGCTCCTGGGGAAGCCTTGGCCGTAACTCAAGGAAAGTTTAAGGGGAAACCCAAAGGACCTTGGAACCCCAAGAAGGTTAAGGACCAGGACGGAAATGATGTGTTGGATTTACCATGTCACATCCACACCAAGAAATATGAAGAGGGCAATTTCATTTACCCGAAACATATGACTCGACGGTGTCGACTCTTGATCCAGCAGTTCCAGGGCAAGCAGCCCAAAGATAAGGAAAAGGAGTCAGACAAAGTTGAGGACAAGGAAGATAGTGACGATGGATACCCCCAGGTCAATTCCACCCTGATGATTTTTGCTGATGTTGAAAGCAAAAGTCGACTGAAAGTTATCAACCGAGAGGTGAATATGGTTGCTCCGGTGACACCCAGTTATCTGAAGTGGTCTCATACTACCATCACATTCGACCAGTCCGATCATCCAACGCACATTGCCACCCCTGGGAGGCAAGCTTTGGTGGTCGACCCAGTTGTTGAAGGCACTCGACTGACCAAAGTCTTGATGGATGGTGGCAGTGGTTTGAACATACTATATGCTGAGACGTTGAAAGGGATGGGCATTCTGATGTCCAAACTCAGTACTAGCAACATGAGTTTCCATGGAGTCATTCCTGGAAAGAAGGCTGAGTCACTCAGCCAGACTGCTCTTGATGTGGTTTTCAGTGATTCCAAGAATTACCGCAAAGAAAAGTTGACGGTCGAAGTTGTAGATTTCCAGAGTGCGTATCATGCTATTTTGGGCAGGCCGGCTTATGCACGCTTCATGGCTCGACCATGTTATGTGTATCTCAAATTGAAGATGCCTGGTCCCAAAGGTGTGATCACTGTTACGGGCAATCGGAAGAAAGCAGAAGAGTGTTTTTAGAAAGGTTCAAAGATCGCTGATGCTCAGATGGCAGTGGTAGAGCTACAGGAATGCCAGAAGACTGCAGACCCGAGTGATTTGTTGCGCGCCAAGAAGCCCGCTACAGAATCAGCTTTTCAGTCGTCTGGCGAAACGAAGACAACTCACATCCACCTGACCGATCCCAGCGCTGCTCCAACTCATATCTCAACAACACTCGACTCCAAATAGGAAGAAGCGCTCATCCAGTTCCTCCATGAGAACTGGGACATTTTCGCATGGAAGCCTTCTGACATGCCAGGTGTTCCCAGGGAGCTGGCTGAGCATCGCCTACGAGTCGACTCAAAAATAAAACCTGTCAAAGAACATCTCCGACGGTCCGCCGTCCAGAAGAGAAAGGCTATTGGCGAGGAGGTGGCTCGGCTCTTAGCAGTGGAGTTCATCCGAGAGATCTACCACTCCGAGTGGCTCGCCAACGTTGTCATGGTCCCCAAGAAGGACAAGTCACTTCGCATGTGCATTGACTTTAAACATATCAATCGGGCCTGCCCGAAAGATCATTTTCCTCTCCCCCGCATCGACCAGATATTCGACTCGACTGCGGGATGTGAGCGACTGTCTTTTTTAGACGCCTATTCCGGGTACCATCAGATCCGTCTGTATGGACCTGACAAGATCAAAACAGCTTTCATCACTCCATTCGGGTGCTTCTGTTATGTTACCATGCCGTTTGGCCTCAAGAATGCCGGAGCCACATTCATGAGGATGATTCAGAAGTGTTTGCTCACTCAAATCAGTCGGAATGTGGAAGCATACATGGATGATATTATGGTCAAGTCACGGAAGGGTTCCGACCTGCTGACTGACCTTGCTGAAACCTTTGCCAACCTCAGGAGGTATGATATCAAGCTTAATCCATCAAAGTGCACATTCGGAGTTCCTGGCGGAAAATTACTCGGTTTTCTCGTTTCCGAACGGGGAATCGACGCCAATCAAGAAAAGGTCGGTACTATACTCCGAATGAGAAGTCCTATGCGAGTGCACGACGTCCAGAAGCTTACTGGTTGCTTGGCCGCTTTAAGTCGATTCATATCTCGTCTCGGTGAAAAGGCATTGCCTCTTTACCGATTGATGAAGAAGTCTGACAAGTTCGAGTGGACTCCCGAAGCTGATGCAGCGTTTGCAGAGCTCAAAGCTCTGCTCTCCACCCAGCCGGTGCTTGCTGCCCCAATCAGCAAGGAGCCTTTGCTGCTTTACATCGCAGCCACGGGACAAGTCGTCAGTACGGTACTTACGGTCGAGCGGGAAGAAGAAGGAAAAGCCTTCAAAGTTCAGCGCCCAGTATATTATATTTCTGAAGTTTTGACCCCATCGAAGCAAAGATATCCTCATTATCAGAAGCTTGTATATGGGATTTATATGACCACAAAGAAAGTTGTTCACTACTTCTCTGATCATTCCATTACAGTCGTTAGCGACGCTCCATTGTCAGAGATCCTGCATAACAGAGATGCAACTGGTCGAGTGGCAAAATGGGCGATTGAACTCCTTCCTCTAGATATCAAGTTTGGGGCAAATAAAGCTATCAAGTCCCAGGCAATAGCAGATTTCGTCGCCGAGTGGATTGAACAGCAACTGCCGACTCAGGTTCACTCAGAGCATTGGACCATGTTCTTCGATGGTTCCAAAATGCTGAATGGTTCTGGTGCCGGGGTGGTGTTGGTCTCCCCCCGAGGAGATAAGCTCAGATATGTTCTTCAAATCCACTTTGATTCTTCCAATAACGAGGCAGAATATGAAGCACTTTTATATGGGTTGCGCATGGCCATTTCACTCGGCGTCCGTCGCCTCATGGTCTATGGCGACTCAGATTTGGTGGTTAATCAGGTGATGAAGGAATGGGACATCAGAAGTGCAGCCATGACTGGTTATTGCAATGCAGTGAGAAAGCTGGAGAAGAAATTCGAGGGGTTAGAGCTTCATCACATACCCCGACTGAAAAATCAAGCAGCTGATGATTTGGCAAAAATAGGTTCCAAAAGAGAAGCCATTCCCAGCAATGTGTTTTTGGAACACATCCACACACCATCAGTTCAGGAGGATCCCTTCACTGAAGAGGCCCCGCAACCAAAAAGTGCCATGAATCCGACTGAAGTTGAAGTTCCAGCTGTGGTCGACCTGATCATGGAGGTCTTGGTCATCACTCCCGACTGGACAATACCGTACATCGCGTACATCCTAAGGAAAGAACTCCCAGAGTATGAAGAAGAGGCTCGACAGATCGTCCGTCGATCCAAGGCCTTTACAGTCATAAAGGGACAGTTGTATAGAGAAAGCGCGACTGGAGTCAGTCAGAAGTGTATAACACCAGAAGAAGGTTAGATGATCCTTGATGATATCCACTTGGGGACCTGTGGTCATCATGCGTCCTCTCAGACCATTGTGGCTAAAGCATACCGAGCGGGATTCTACTGGCCAAGGGCCAGTGAAATGGCAAAAGAGATAATCGACAAATGTGAAGGATGCCAGTATTACTCCAATATGTCGCACAAGCCCGCGTCAGCCCTGAAAACCATTCCACTCGTCTGGCCCTTCGCTGTTTGGGGGCTGGACATGGTTGGACCACTGAGAACGGGCAGGAGCGGCTTCACTCATGTGCTAGTAGCAGTCGACAAGTTTGCCAAATGGATTGAAGCTAAGCCTATCAAGAATCTTGATGCTTGCACTGCTATCAGTTTCATCAGAGAGTTGATATTCAGATATGGAGTTCCGCACAGCATCATCACTGACAATGGGTCAAACTTCGATTCCGACAAATTCAGGGCCTTTTGCGCCTCTTAGGGCACACGAGTCGACTACGCTTCGGTCGCTCACCCCCAATCGAATGGACAAGCGGAAAGAGCAAACGGCCTAATTCTCAAAGGACTGAAACCTCGATTGATGCACGATCTCAAGCACGCAGCAGGTGCATGGGTCGACGAGCTTCCATCAGTCCTTTGGGGATTGAGGACAACCCCGAACCGATCGACCGGAAGAACCCCATTCTTTCTTGTCTACGGAGCCGAAGCAGTCTTGCCGAGTGACCTGCTTCACAACGCCCCCCGAGTCGAGCTCTACTCTGAAGATGAAGCAGAACAAGCCCGCCAGGACGCAGTCGACCTCCTGGAAGAAGAAAGAGAAATGGCCATGATCTGATCGACCATCTATCAGCAAGACTTGCGTCGATTCCATGCCAGAAATGTGAAGAGTCAAACCTTCCAAGAAGGAGACTTAGTCCTCCGAGTGGATCAGCAGAAACCACACAAACTCGCACCTACTTGGGAAGGCCCCTTCATAGTCACCAGAGTCCTCCACAATGGAGCATACCACCTCTATAATGTCGATCGCCAGATTGATGAGCCACGAGCCTGGAATGCGGAGCTACTCCGCCCCTTTTATACTTGAATTCTCACTCGGATGAGATGTAATAAGAAAAACTCCTGTAGTTTATTTATCAAAGACAAGAGCGTTATAATTTTCCCAGTGATTGTTATTGTTCTTGTTTGTGTGAGAAATCCCCCAGTGGGTGCCTTAGCGGCGAATACGTTTCGCCTACGTTTGTAAAAATAATTTCCTACCGAGTGGTGAGCCAGCCTCCCACTCGGGGGCTTAGCTGCGAACCCGTTTCGCCTAAGTATTTGAAAATCCTACCGAGTGGTGAGCCAGCCTCCCACTCGGGGGCTTAGCTGCGAACCCATTTCGCCTAAGTATTTGAAAATCCTACCGAGTGGTGAGCCAGCCTCCCACTCGGGGGCTTAGCTGCAGTCCAGTACTCGCCTAAGTATTTGAAAATCCCACCGAGTGGTGAGCCAGCCTCCCACTCGGGGGCTTAGCTGCAGTCCAGTACTCGCCTAAGTATTTGAAAATCCCGCCGAGTGGTGAGCGACCCTCCCACTCAGGGGATTAGCTGCAGTCCAGTACTCGCCTAAGTATTTGAAAATCCCACCGAGTGGTGAGCCAGCCTCCCACTCGGGGGCTTAGCTGCAGTCCAGTACTCGCCTAAGTATTTGAAAATCCTACCGAGTGGTGAGCGACCCTCCCACTCGGGGGCTTAGCTGCAGTCCAGTACTCGCATAAGTATTTGAAAATCCTACCAAGTGGTGAGCGACCCTCCCACTCGGGGGCTTAGCTGCAGTCCAGTACTCGCCTAAGTATTTGAAAATCCTACCGAGTGGTGAGAGACCCTCCCGCTCGGGGGCTTAGCTGCGGTCCAGTACTCGCCTAAGTATTTGAAAATCCTACCGAGTGGTGAAGCGACCCTCCCACTCGGGGGCTTAGCTGCAGTCCAGTACTCGCCTAAGTATTTGAAAATCCTACCGAGTGGTGAGCGACCCTCCCGCTCGGGGGCTTAGCTGCAGTCCAGTACTCGCCTAAGTATTTGAAAATCCTACCGAGTGGTGAGCGACCCTCCCGCTTGGGGGCTTAGCTGCAGTCCAGTACTCGCCTAAGTATTTGAAAATCCTACCGAGTGGTGAGCCAGCCTCCCGCTTGGGGGCTTAGCTGCAGTCCAGTACTCGCCTAAGTATTTGAAAATCCTACCGAGTGGTGAGCGACCCTCCCGCTCGGGGGCTTAGCTGCAGTCCAGTACTCGCCTAAGTATTTGAAAATCCTACCGAGTGGTGAGCGACCCTCCCGCTTGGGGGCTTAGCTGCAGTCCAGTACTCGCCTAAGTATTTGAAAATCCTACCGAGTGGTGAGCCAGCCTCCCGCTCGGGGGCTTAGCTGCAGTCCAGTACTCGCCTAAGTACAAAACACATCTGAATCCTCAAGGACGACGAGGTTCAGGTCGACTGCCACCTCCTCCTTGGGAGCTTCGCCGCAAATACAACATGCGCTCCATCCCGCTCTGCAGTAACGAGGTGCAGGTCGACTGCCACCTTCTCCTTGGGAGCTTCGCCACAAATACAACGTGTGCTCCATCCCACTCCGCAAGGACAACGAGGTGCAGGACTACTGCCACATTCTCCTGGGGAGCTTCGCCACAAATACAATGCGCGCTCCATCGCCGACCCGCAAGGACGACGAGGTGCAGGTCGACTGCTTCCTTCTCCTTCGGAGCTGCGCCACAAATACAAAAGTTGTCTCGAATGAAGAACGAGTTCCACTCGACGGGGGATTCATGAAGATATTCAACGATAAACCAAGTTCAGATAAATCCCAAAGGATCCGGACCACAGATCGAAGTGCTCGGGCATTCAGCCCGAAAGAGTTTAACGGTTACAAAAATCACTCGGCATTCCGAGGCAAATTTAAGG
Source organism: Triticum urartu (assembly GCF_056163025.1). NCBI lineage: Eukaryota > Viridiplantae > Streptophyta > Magnoliopsida > Poales > Poaceae > Triticum > Triticum urartu. The sequence goes on from NC_141879.1 coordinate 123,064,597, forward strand.
CGAGGCATAAAAGTTTGTTCACTCCGCGGGTGGAGGACTAGCAGGCTCGACGAACTCGTCTAGGTCGACGCCGTCGGCGATCCGAGTGGCTGCAGCGATGAAAGTCTCCATAAAAGATCGGAAGTCATGCTTCTGGGTGTTGGCGACCTTGATTGCTGCCAGCTTATCTTGTCGCACCTCCTTGCAATGGACACGAACCAAAGACAGAGCCACATCAGCACCACACCGGGCAGAAGATTTCTTCCACTCCTGCACTCGGTCAGGGATCTCGTTAAGTCGAGTCATTAGGGACTCAAGATCATTCTGGAGCGTGACCTCTGGCCATAGTGCCGGGTCGATCCGTGACGTAGCGACCTTCAGTCGAGCCAAGTAGTCCACAACACCGTCGATGCGGGATTCCAGTCGGAGCAGATTCATGGCAGTTTCATCTTTCACGGGAGAATTGATTGGGTCCAAACCTGGTTCGATCCGCCCAGTCTCCTCCTCGAAGTTCTGGCAAAACTCTGCACTCACGATCCAAGGATAAGTCAATTTCCGTACGCTAAGTCGACACAAAAAAAATCAGTCAGAACAAAATGTGCACCTTCAAGCTTGATGAACAACTTCTTGGCAAGGCTCCTCAGATAGCTCTCCAGATCGTCCCTCCTGTGAGCGATGCCTTCCATCTTCTCGCACAGGTTAAGATTGTCCTTCTTCCAGCGTGTGCACTCCTTGTTGGCTTCGTTCAGAGCAGATTTCATCTTGGTATTCTCTTCTTCCAACTGGCCGATCGAAGCCAGTTTCTATTCAGCCAGAGCGGTTCTGTCGTCAGCTTCCCTTCGAGCAGCAGCCAAATCCTGATCCTTTTTCGCCAGAGCTTCTCTCAGTTTTTCGGCAAAGAAATGATGCTTGATTCAGAAAGAGCAGAAGGTACTCAAGCCTAAGACAGACCATTCGACAAACTCGTCTTACCACCGGCGCCGTCCTTGACCTTTTGCAGCTCTGTCTTGGCCAGCTCCAAGTCAAGGTTCAGTTGGATCTGCTGTTTCTCCAAGTCAGCAAAGCGAGCTCCAAGATCACAAGATTTCTGAAATCAAAGAGGAGAAGTTATTTTACAGCGAAAAACGACAAAGACAATAAGTACTAAGACTACGGTCGACTGCCCGCAGTCCACCATAGTCTCGGGGACTACACCCAGTGGGTGCACTTTGCGTGCCCCCACCGGTTCTAATCCCACTCGACCGGCCCGCCGGAGTCGAGTGCGGGGAGTAAAAAAAAGAGGACAGAAAGTAGAACTCAGACCATAGTCGACTGCCAGCAATCGACGCGGTCTCGGGGACTACACCCAGTGGGTGCACTTGGCGTGCCCCCACCGGTTCTGATCCCACTCGACCAGACCGAGTGGAAGAGACAAACTACCAGTTCGGTTTACACTTGACAAAATACAAAGACTACAGTCGACTGCCAGCAGTCCACTGTAGTCTCGGGGACTACACCCAGTGGGTGCACTCAGCGTGCCCCCACTAGTTCAAAAATTCAATCGACGCACCCAGTGGGTGTACAGATGCAAAGATTTTCAAAAAGATTCTTCAGATAGCATATCCTAACAGAACAAGCGGTGACCAACTAACCTGAACGTTGCTTTGGAGAGCCGAGCTGGCGTCGTAGGCGGCCTGACTGGCGTCCCGCACCGTCTTCATCTTCTCCATCATGATGCCCGCCTGGCATATGGCCTCCTTGGCAGCATTCACTTCGTCCTCTGGGACATGATGGGTCGCAAAAACTGAAGGTTGGTCAACAGGGGCCTGAGCAGTCGACGAAGAAGGCAAGGCACTCGACAGTGGCACGGCGAAGGTAACAGAACCCCGATTGGCGTCGCTAGTGTCCTGAACGACTGGTTCCGCCCTCGGCGTCGACTGTGACACCTTGCTTGCAGGAGCTTGCCTATTCTTCCTCGTGAAAGGCCTCTCAGGCTCTTCATCATCATCGGGGAGGTCGATAATGTTGGGAGCTGTGCAAAGTTCAATCGCCAAAATCACATCACCCAATGGTGCACATTGCAGTTGAGTCAACCAAATAAAGACAGAATGGCAGAAATCATACCCAGATTGGAAGTGACCACATCCTCCATTACCTCATCCTCGTCCCTGTAAGCTGAGGTCCCGGAAGTAGCAGCGCTGCCAGTTCCAAAGTTCGTCTGGTTAAAACAAGAAAAACAAACAGCACGGGGCGTCGAGTGAATACAAAGGGAGACACTCACGCAGAAGCGACGGGGATGTCAATCTTAATCTTCGGCAACGCCTTCCGAGTCTTCGACTCTGCAACTTTGGGATGCTTTGGCACTTTTTCGGTCGGGGTCGGTGAAGAGATCCAAGGACGCTTTGAAGACTGACCAGCCTGAGCAGTCACCTTTTCGTGGGCGCTCGGTCATTCTTGGTCAAGCTTGGATCACCTCTCCCTGCGAGGAGGCGACTCGACTTCTTCTTCGTCACTTGAGTCGTCGCTTTCTCCGTCCCCTTCACCGTCAGAAGTCCATTCGCCACTGTCGCCGCCGCTCGCCTCTCCTTCCAGATCTTGCTCTTGCTCTCCGTTGGGCATTGAATACATTTCGATAAGGGCCTGAAAAAAAGCAGGAAGAATAAAGTCAGTCGACGCGGTATAGACAGCTGCGCGAGTGAATTCAGATTACAATCAAAAGCTCGGAATCGGACCTTCTCTGGTACATGGGACTAGTCGAATGGAGGATCTCTCCTGGCTCCCCTAGGGTTGTCCTTGTTTCCGGTCATTCCCCACAGCCACTTCTCCAGTGTGTCGTCATCGACCTCCTCCGGGTGAATCCGAGTGGAGTCGTCAAGACCCGAATACATCCACATCGGATGGTCTCGGGCTTGAAGAGGTTGGATGCGCCGCTGGAGGAAGACCTCCAAGAGATCCATACCAGTGACCCCGTCACGGATAAGCTGGACCACTCGCTCGACCAGCACCCTCACCTGCGCCTTCTCCTCCAGGAGCACCTTCAAAGAGGAGGGTTTCCTCACTAGGTTCATGGTAAAAGGAGGGAGGCCAGTCGACTGCCCTGGCGTCGACTGGTCTTTGCAGTAAAACCAGGTCGACTGCCATCCACGGACCGAGTCGGGAAGAATCATGGCTGGAAAGGAACTTTTCCCCCTCATCTGAACACCAAGACCCCCACACATCTGAATCACTTGAGTTCTCTCGTTACTCGGATTGGCCTTTTTCACCGTCTGAGAGCGACAAGTGAAAATGTGCTTGAAAAGACCCCAGTGAGGCCGACAACCCAGGAAATTCTCACACAAAGAAACGAAAGCGGCGAGATAAACGATTGTGTTGGGAGTGAAGTGGTGGAGTTGTGCCCCAAAGAAGTTCAGAAATCCCCGAAAGAAAGGGTGAGGAGGCACGGAAAATCCATGGTCGACGTGGGTGGCAAGGAGAACGCGCTCACCCTCCCGAGGTTGCGGCTCGGATTCCTTCCCCGGAAGCCGCGCCGATTCATGGGGGATCAGCCCTCCTTTGGCTAGGTCGTCAAGATCCTCTTGAGTGATCGTCGAGCGGATCCAGTCGCCCTGGGTCCAGCCCTTTGGCAGGCCGGTTCACGAGGAAGATCCACCCCGACTGGTCGCCTTCCCCTTCGCTTTTGCCGTCGCCTTCTTCGCCCGCTCCAGAGCCGCTGTCTTCTCCTTCCCCATCGTCACCGGCGAGATGCGTACGGAGCGGTGGCGCTGAGGCGAGAGCGAGCGCGGCGAAGGAGCGTGAAGAGGAGAAGAGATAATGGGGACGCATTGTTCAAGAGACCCCGGTCCGACGCCTTATATGAGGCCGCTTCCGAGTGGCCGACTGGTAGGCCCGAGCGGTCCTGTCAAATCCCGTAACAATCGCGTGCACGATACGTGGCGAAAAAGGTGGCGCGGGGATTGAGGCGGCTCCGCCCTATCCCATCCGATTACTGCGGCCTCCCCCGTCCCACGCGCTACCCAAAATTCGGATCCCGCGAAATCTGCGGGCAGCAGAACAACTTGTCAGACCGAAGATCTCCTCCGCACCGTCACTCGGAGCCTTTCAAGTAAAGAAACTCACTCGACAAAAAAACTAAGAATGGATCAAGGAGACTGAAAAGGAAGTTATTGTCATCACTCAGGTTCATTGATCCGAAACCAGATATGCTCATGGCATGAAAAATGAGTCGGGGAAATTCTCAACTCCTTCCCCACTCAAACCTCGATCCATTCGGGGGCTAATGATGAAGCTATGTACCTAGGGTAGGGTCATGGACCTGTCCCAACTGCCCTACCCAAGGACATCTCTAGAAGAAATCACCTTTCAATCGACTTGGAGGTGTTCCACTCGACAGACTCGAAGACACTCGACCAAGACCAAACCACTCGACGGCCAGGAGACCTAAAGGCACTCCTCCTGCTAACGGTCGGTTATTAAGTAGCCTTTATAGTCATCATAGCACTTTATTAGGGGCGTTACCAGTAACGCCTGACCTTAATGTATTTAAACCCTGCACAACTGAGGGCCGGAGGGGTCCGGCGAACTCTATATAAGCCACCCCCTCCTCATGTAAAGGGTTCGCACCCCTGTAAACCATACACACATAATCCAGTCGACCGCCTCCGGGCTCCGAGACGTAGGGCTATTACTTCCTCCGAGAAGGGCCTAAACTCGTAAACCTCGTGTGCTTACAACTTCTCCATAGCTAAGATCTTGCCTCTCTATACCTACCCCCCTACATTACTGTCAGACTTAGAACCACGACAGCGGGGGCTGTTGTTGATTGCACTAAAGGCAATGTCACTTTTCATGTTAATGGTAATGAGCCTACGGTACACTTTCCGAGGAAACAACCTCAAATTCATAGTATCAACTCTATTGGAAAAATTCCATCGATTATATTTGGAGGTTTTGAATTTCCTCTCCTATTGTCAAGAAGAAATATGATATTCCTATTATTGGGGATGTGCGTATCCCCGTTGAGGTAACATAGTGTTATTCGAAATTTCTCTGGTTCCATGTTATTCGGAATGAGTCCGTTAACAAGACTTGATGAACCTTGTTAGTGGATTCCTTTTGATGAGCATGAGAGGGATGAAACTAGAAGGCACAACTCTCTGTACCCTCCTTTTACTTTCTGTTATTTATATTAAATAAAATAAAAATAGTATTTTTCTGTCTGTTATCTGAATTATCCGTGCAATATAAAAATACCCCGAAAATAAAAGTTCTCCAAATGCCCTGAAATTTAAATATGAATTTATCTATTAATCATATGGCAGCAGTTCTCGTGAGTGCTAAAGTTTCTGTTTTTTACAGCAGGATTAACAAGACTTCCCCCAAGTCTTCCCAACGGTTCTACTTGGCACAAACATTAATTAAACACAAAAACACAACCAAAACAGAGGCTAGATAAATTATTTATTACTAAACAGGAGCAAAAAGCAAGGAATAAAAATAAAATTGGGTTGCCTCCCAACAAGCGCTATCGTTTAACGCCCCTAGCTAGGCATAAAAAGCAAGGATAGATCTAGGTATTGCCATCTTTGGTAGGAAATCCATAAGTGGCTCTCATAATAGATTCATAAAGTACTTTAATTTTCTTTCTAGGAAAGTGTTCCATGCATTTCCTTAACGGAAATTGGAATCTAATATTTCCTTCCTTCATATCAATAATTGCACCAATCATTCTAAAGAAAGGTCTACCAAGAATAATAGGACATGAAGGATTGCAATCTATGTCAAGAACAATAAAATCTACGGGCACATAATTCCTATTTGCAACAATAAGAACATCATTAATTCTTCCCATAGGTTTCTTAATAATGGAATCCGCAAGGTGCAAGTTTAAAGAGCAATCGTCAAAATCACAGAATCCTAACAAATCACACAAAGTCTTTGGAATCATGGAAACACTAGCACCCAAATCACACAAAGCATAGCATTCATGATCTTTAATTTTAATAGTTGGTTCCCACTCATCATAAAGTTTTCTAGGGATAGAAACTTCCAACTCAAGTTTTTCTTCATAAGATTGCATCAAAGTACCAACGATATGTTTGGTAAAAGCTTTATTTTGACTATAAGCATGAGGAGAGTTTAGCACGGATTGTAACAAGGAAATGCAATCTATCAAAGAGCAATTATCATAATTAAATTCCTTGAAATCCAAAATAGTAGGTTCATTAACATCAAGAGTTTTGATCTCTTCAATCCCACTTTTATCAAATTTAGCATCAAGATCTAAACACTCCGAATGTTTGGAACGCCTTCTAGGTAAAGGTGGATCATAATCAGTCCCATCATTATCAAGATTCATATTGCAAAACAAAGATTTAATAGGGGACACATCAATAACTTTTAGATCTTCATCTTTATTATCATGGAAACTGGAAGAACACGCTCTTATAAAGGAATCTTTCTTAGCATGTATCCTAGTGGTTCTTTCTTTGCACTCATCAATGGAAATTCTCATGGCTTTGAGAGATTCATTGATATCATGCTTGGGTGGAATAGATCTAAGTTTTAAAGAAGCAACATCAAGAGAAATTATATCAACGTTCCTAGCCAACTCATCAATCTTAAGCAATTTTTCTTCAATCAAAGCATTGAAATTCTTTTGCGAAGTAATAAATTCATTAATATTAGATTCAAAATCAGAGGGCATCTTATTATAATTTCCATAAGAATTGTTGTAGGAATTACCATAATTATTAGAGGAATTGCTAGGATAAGGCCTAGGATTAAAGTTTCCTCTATACGCGTTGTTACCAAAATTGTTCCTACCAACAAAATTCACATCCATAGATTCGTTATTATTCTCGATCAAAGTAGACAAGGGCATATCATTAGGATCAGAAGAAACACTTTTATTAGCAAATAATTTCATAAGTCCATCCATCTTTGCACTCAAAACATTAATTTCTTCTATCGCATGCACTTTCTTATTAGTAGATCTTCCAGTGTGCCATTGAGAATAATTAACCATAATATTATCTAGGAGTTTAGTAGCTTCTCCTAAAGTGATTTCCATAAAAGTGCCTCCCACGGCCGAATCTAAAATATTTCTAGAAGCAAAATTCAATCCGGCATAAAAAATTGTATAATCATCCACAAATTTAAACCATGTGTTGGGCAATTACGTATCATTAATTTCATCCTCTCCCAAGCTTGTGCAACATGTTCATGATCAAGTTGCTTAAAATTCATAATATCGTTTCTAAGAGAGATGATCTTAGCGGGAGGAAAATACTTAGAGATAAAAGCATCTTTACACTTATTCCAAGAGTCAATACTATTTTTAGGCAAAGACGAAAACCAAGCTTTAGCACGATCTCTAAGAAAAAAAAGGAAATAGCTTCAATTTAACAACATCATTATCAACATCTTTCTTCTTTTGCGTATCACACAAATCAACGAAGCTATTTAGATGGGTAGCGGCATCTTCACTAGGAAGGTTGGAAAACGGATCTTTCGTGACAAGATTCAGCAAGGCAGCATTAATTTCACAAGATTCAGCATCGGTAAGAGGAGCAATCGGAGTGCTAATAAAATCATTGTTGTTGGTATTGGTAAAGTCACACAATTTAGTGTTATCTTGAGCCATCGTGACAAGCAAGCAATCCAACACACAAGCAAATGAAGAACGGGCAAAAAGAGGCAAATAGGTAAAGAGACGGAGGATGGAGAGAGAGAGGGCGAATAAAATGGCAAGGGTGAAGTGGTGGAGAGGAAAATGAGAGGCAAATGGCAAATAATGTAATGCGGGAGATAAGGGTTTTTGATGGGTACTTGGTATGTTGACTTTTGCGTAGACCTCCCGGCAACAGCGCCAGAAATCCTTCTTGCTACCTCTTGAGCACTTGCGTTGGTTTTCCCTTAAAGAGGAAAGGGTGGTGCAGCAAAGTAGCGTAAGTATTTCCCTCAGTTTTTGAGAACCAAGCTATCAATCCAGTAGGAGGCTACGCGCGAGTCCCTCGCACCTACACAAAACAAATAAATCATCGCAACCAACGCAATAAGGGGTTGTCAATCCCTACATGATCACTTACAAGAGTGAGATCTGATAGATATGATAATGTAATATTTTTGGTATTTTATGATAAAGATGCAAAGTAAAATAAAAGCAATGAAAATAACTAAGCATTGGAAGATTTAATACGATGAAGGTAGACCCGGGGGCCATAGGTTTCACTAGTGGGTTCTCTCAAGAGCATAAGTATTTTACGGTGGGTGAACAAATTACTGTTAATCAATTGACAAAATTGAGCATAGTTATGAGAATATCTAGGTATGATCATGTATATACGCATCACGTCCGAGACAAGTAGACCGACCACTGCCTGCATCTACTACTATTACTCCACACATCGACCGCTATCCAGCATGCATCTAGAGTATTAAGTTCATAAGAACAGAGTAACGCCTTAAGCAAGATGACATGATGTAGAGGGATAAACTCATGCAATATGATGAAAACCCCATCTTGTTATCCTTAATGGCAAAAATACAATACGTGCCTTGCTGCCCCTACTATCACTGGGAAAGGACACCGCAAGATTGAACCCAAAGCTAAGCACTTCTCACATTGCAAGAAAGATCAATCTAGTAGGCCAAACCAAACTGATAATTCGAAGAGACTTACAAAGATAACCAATCATACATAAAAGAATTCAGAGAAGATTCAAATATTGTTCATAGATAAACTTGATCATAAACCCACAATTCATCGGTCTCAACAAACACACCGTAAAAGAAGATTACATCGAATAGATCTCCACAAGAGAGGGGGAGACCTTTATACTGAGATCCAAAAAGAGAGAAGAAGCCATCTAGCTAATAACTATGGACCCGAAGGTCTGAGGTAAACTACGCACACTTCATCGGAGAGGCTATGGTGTTGATGTAGAATCCCTCCGTGATCGATGCCCCCTCCTGGGGAGCTCCGGAACAGGCCCCAAGATGGGATCTCATGGATACAGAAAGTTACGGCGGCGGGATTAGGGTTTTTGGCTCTGTATCTGATCGTTTGGGGGTACGTAGGTATATATAGGAGGAAGAAGTACGTCGCTGGAGCAACATGGGGCCCGCGAGGGTGGAGGGCGCGCCCCCTACCTCGTGGACTCCCTGTTCGTTGCTTGACGTAGGGTCCAAGTTTCCTGAATCTTGTTCGTTCCAAAAATCACGTTCCCGGAGGTTTCATTCCGTTTGGACTCCATTTGGTATTCCTTTTCTTCGAAACCCTAAAATAGGCAAGAAAACAGCAATTCTGGGCTGGGCCTCCGGTTAATAGGTTAGTCCCAAAAATAATATAAAAGTGGATAATAAAGCCTAATAATGTCCAAAACAGAAGATAATATAGCATGGAGCAATCCAAAAGTATAGATACGTTGGAGACGTATCATAAGTATGTAGTACAATCTCTGTATCAAAATGTAAGACGTTTTAGAGCCAGGGCTCCGCCTCCTCCTCCTCCTCCAAGAAAGAAAGTTAGGGTTCATGCCTCTAGCCGGCGCCGGTGCAGGTCCGCCTCGTCTTCGGTGGCTCTAGGGCCGTGGAGGCGCGGTGGATCCTGGCAAGGGCCGACGGGAGGGCTCCATTTTTAGTCATTTTTTTCAATCTTGTTAGGATTTGTGTCCTACTCCGGAAGGCGAGACGGTGGCGGCTCCGTGAAGATGGAATAAAGGTCTCCCCTCCTAGCCCCCGTTCCGGCAGTGCGTCTAGCATCGTTGGTGGGCGTGTGGAAGTGTGTCTCTGGCAGATTTATCTTTGGTGGATTTGCTCGGGTCTCGTCATTGTTCGTTTACGTTCGTGTATCTTCGGTTTGGATCCTTCCGATCTACGTTATTTTTCATCGGCGGCGGTTACTGTTCTGAGGTGCTGGTCCTATAGGGCCTTAGCGCGACGACTTCCCGACTGTCTACTACAACAAGTTGTGCCCGACTCCGGCGATGGAGGGGCGATGACGGCGGCGTGCCTTCAGCTCGCTTCGGTGCTTGTAGTCATCACTAGGTGGTCTATGGATGTGGATGTAATTTTTATTTCTGGTGTTCGTTGTACCGCCATGATTGAAGATGAATAGATTGAAAGTTTTTTTCGGAAAAAAAGAAATGTAACACGTTTTAAAAATAAACGTACTACATTTTGTTACAGAGGGGACTACTCCTACGTTGGAAGGTGTTGATCAATTTCCAAGACATATTATGGCTGATCGAGTCCGATATGCAATGGGCGTGCAGCAGAGCAGGATATTAAAAGGCTCCACTACGCATCGGCTACGAGAAAAGGCAGGCTGGAATCGATAGTGAGAAGTAAGAACTAAGAAGTCAGGTCGACCGCCATGGCGCCCGGGCCACTTAACCCTTTGACGGTCCTGCAGCACTGCCAGGTCTCGCCGTCGCCGTTGCCACCGGCCGGGAAGCCACGGACACTGCAGCTCACCTTCTTCGACCTCGTCTTCTGGGACGTCCCGCCCCTGCAGCGCCTCTTCTTCTACGACAACGCCGACCTCCTCAGCGCCCCCGAGTTCCTCCTCCACGAGCTGCCCCTGTTCGAGAAGTCCCTGGCCGCCGCGCTGCACCACTTCTATCCCTTGGCGGGGAAGCTGGTGTGCGGCATACCGGAGGCCGGGGCGCCCGAGGTCGTGTTCTCGGACGGCGACTCTGTCCGCCTAACGGTTGCGGTCGGCGGCGACGACTTCCAGGACCTCGCCGGCGACCACGCGCGCGACACCGCGAGGCTCCGTCCGCTGCTGCCTTCGCTGCCGAGACACGGCGGCGGCGGCGGCGACTCTCGATGCAGCACTCAGGACGTATTCGCCGTCCAGCTCACCGTGTTCCCTCACGCCGGTTTGTGCATTGGCACGACGCTGCACCACGCCGTGGCCGACGGTTCCAGCTACGTGCACTTCATGAGGACGTGGGCCGCCATCCACCGCCTCGGCCCCGAGTGCGGCGGGAAGCGGACCGTGCTGGACGCGGCCCCGCTGTTCGACCGCAGCGTCGTGCGAGACGAGAACGGGCTCCGCGAGGTGTTTCTCCGCGACCACCGGGCTCTCGCGGCGGCCGGCGGCAAGCGGTTCCACGGCTGGGACCTCAGTCAACGTCCGGGCGCCGCTGACCTCGCGACGTTCCGGTTCACGGAGAAGCTGCTCCGTGGGCTCGGGAGGCAGGTGGAGTCCGAGACCTCGGCGCGGCGGTGCTCGCCGTACGCGCTGGCTTGCGGTGCTGTCTGGGCAGGCATCGTGCACGCGCGCAGCAGCAGCGCCAGCTTCGGGTTCGTGACCGGGTGCAAGCCCCGCGCGACCCCGCCGGTGCCGGGAAACTACTTCGGCAACTGCCTGGGGCTCTGCCGCGTTGAGGAGGACAAGGAGGCGAAGCCGAGCGGCGGCCTCACCGTGGCCACGGCCTCCGCGGCGATCTGGCGGGCGATCGAGGGGCTCGCGGAGCAGGGGCGGGCGTTCCGGGACGCGAGCGGGTGGGTGCGGCTGGTGCGGGAGTACGCGTCGGCGCGCGCGGTGACCGTGGCCGGGTCGCCGAAGCTGGGCGTGTACGCGGCGACGGACCTGGGAGCGCCGTGGGGACGGCCCCGGAAGGTGGAGATCGTGTCGGTGGAGCGCACGGGCGCGCTGGCGCTGGCGGGGAGCGGCCGCGACGGGGACGGCGGCATCGAGGTCGGGCTGGCGCTGCCGCGCGGCGAGATGGAGGCGTTCCGCGCGTTCTACCACGACCTGGTTGCCACAGCGTCGTCGTACTGACAGCGGCAAGGCGTGACGTGCGCACGTTTGGACTCGTCGATCGTTGTTTGGCGGACAAATGTGACGTTTGCAGGGGCAACTTGGCCTTATCTTTCTATTTTTCTATATTTTTATAGTTGAGTTTGGAGTGGTGCTCGATCGTGGGGGAAGACAATTTCATGCCAGCACCCAGCAGCCGGCGGTAGAGAGCGTTTGTCCGTAGCGTCTGTTTGTTTTCTCAACCACGAGTTTTTTTCTCCGCCAGAAATCCTTGCAAAGCTTATTATTTTTTTCTTTCGACAAACACCTACAACTTTATTCATACACGTAACCATTAAATCAAAGATTCAAAAAGATAAATAAAAGTAACTCCTATAAAAATGATAATAATATCTTTTAAAGATTCATATGATATTAAATAACTTCTATTCAACCCGCAACAAAAACATTATATTCATACGAACATGATTACCAATAAAGATATCTCAATGCCCCTTAGTCCTTCATACTAAGAGCATCTCCAGCCGCGGCCCCAACAGGCCCTCCCTAGGCGTTTTTGCCGCGCCGATGCCTAAAATTCGGTCCAGTCGCGTTCTCAGTAGCCCGTTTTTCGCCGGCTCGGACCGAAACTAGTGCCAGCGGACTCAGGCCGAACCCGACGCGCTGGGGCGCGCCTGGGGGCGCCGGCACAAGCGAAAAGGGCGTGGGGCCGCTCTGTCGGCGAGTCGAGAGCCTCTTCCCGCCGTTTATTCCCGCCCTCGGCGCCCACTTTCCTCTCATTCTCTCCTTTCCTCCCGCCAAACTCCCTCCTGCTCGCCTCCCAGCCACCGCCATGCCGCCGAAGAAGTATGTGATCCCCCGCGCTGCAACCACCACGACCGCCTCTGTCGCCCAGCCGAAGCAGAGGAAGCCGAGGGCGCCGCCGTCCAAGCCACCGGGCATGACAAACGCCGAGTGGAGGGCGGAAGTTCAGCAACGGGAGGCCGTCATCGCCGACCGACGGAACAGGGAAATCGCCAAGAAGGCCTGTGACAATGTGGCGCGTGCCGCCGCGGCTACGGCGGACCAAGCCGAGGCCGAGGCGACTCGCTTGGGGATGATGAATCCACCAGGTGGCCACGCCCAGTACGTACCCTGGAGCCAGCAAAGCGTCGGCTCTCCGTTCGGCTTCTCGTCATCGCCGCAACCATGGGGATGCACGCCGTCGCGGGGCTACGCCGATAGGGACGCGCATGATGGGTTCAACCCCAACGTCACCTTCCCCCGTGGACACCCGACCCAGCGCACGCCCTCGCCCGTCTTCGCCGGCATGCAGTACCCTCTGATGAAGCTACGCACCTAGGGTAGGGTCATGGACCTGTCCTAACTGCCCTACCCAAGGACATCTCTAGAAGAAACCACCTTTCAATCGACTTGGAGGTGTTCCACTCGACAGACTCGAAGACGCTCGACTAAGAAACAATCACTCGACCAAGATCCAACCACTCGACGGCCAGGAGACCTGAAGTCACTCCGCACGCTAACGGTCGGTCATTAAGTAGTTTTTATGGTCATCATAGCACTTTATTACTAGCGTTACCAGTAACGCTCTGCCTTAATGTAAATTGAACCCTTTGTAACGTGGGCTGGCCGGGGTCCTGGCGCACTCTATATAAGCCACCCCCCTCCTCCGAGACAAGGGTTGGCACCTCTGTAACCCATATTCATATAATCCAGTCGACCGCCTCTGGGCTCCGAGACGTAGGGCTATTACTTCCTCCGAGAAGGGCCTGAACTCGTAAACCTTGCGTGCTTACAACTTCTCCACAGCTAAGATCCTGCATCTCCATACTTACCCCCCTACACTACTGTCAGACTTAGAACCACGACAGTTGGCGCCCACCGTGGGGCTGGTGTTTTAGCGTTTGTTGGAGAAGTTGCGACTTTTTTCCGACCCGAATCATCATGGTTTTCGGCGGAGTTTCGGTGGAGGGCCGCGAGATCCGTCTCGGCGCGCTCACGTTCATCGTCGATGACTCTGCTTGGCTCCAAGAGGCTCCACTCGACGTGGACGCACTCCCTGCCCGCGGGGCAACGCACTTTAGCGCGTGCGTCCGCGGCGTTCTCCTGCGGCAACCGTCGACCCCCTATCGGTCGGCTCCTGTGTTGTCCTCTCTCCCCATTTCTCGCCGGCGCAAGCGTTCTGGTCGGTCGAGGCTTCAGCGGTGGGTGAGGCACGCGGTGGCGCGTCAGTCGGCCACCCCCCAGGTCGCGGCGATCGAGCCCGACGAATCCCTCTACGGCCTGTTCGACCTGTCGACTGGCTCCGCAGAGACCGCATCCGAGTGCGACAGCAGCGATCCGGCGGCGGAGGTTCTGATGGTCGATGGACCGCCCAGTCCTCCCGGTTTTCCCCGTACCGACGGAGGCGCGGGTGGAGGCGACCCGTCGCGTCTCCATGAGGAGTATCTTCCCGAGCCTCTCACATCGCTGCAGAGACAAGAACTTCGCCGCCGGAACATGGATGCACTGCACACTCCTATCGTTGGAGAGACCCCCGAGGCTCGCGCCTTGGAGGACGCGTGCCTGGCAAACTTAGCCGAGCGCACTCGACTGGAGAACCTCCAGCGAGCACTCGACGAGCATGCACGACAACGAACTCCCGAATCCAGTCGACGTCAGCTCTTCCCGCCCCCGCAGGTATATCGAACTCCGATTCAGAATTTAGCAGCTGCAGCTCGCATAGCAGAGTCGATTCAGCCTTCCCAGTCGGAGGCTGGCAGAGGCTTGCTGCAGATCAGAGCGTTACTCCGGGTAGAAGGAGATCAGAATTCCGCCGTATCTCAGTCGCGGAACAGGATTCACAGCAGATCCGTTGCCGCGGACATAGTCCAGTCGGCTCACAGCCCGAGATCGCCCCCGAGGCGTGAGGGACGTGGAGACCGGTGTGACTAGTATGGGAACCATGAGCCGTATGATCACCGAGTCGATCGTGACAGTCGACATCGAGTGCCCACGCCTCCTCCGAGGAGCGGGTCGTATGTGCCTCGCCAGCAGGATGACAGGCGCCCTCAAAGTGGTGGGCGAAGGATTCCAGTCGACCCCAGAGGGCCAGGCTTCGACGCGAGATCCATTCTCGTCCAGGGTTTGGTCGACAGGAACAGGGCTCACCGAGAAGGTCACGACAGAGATGCACCTACCAGCAGCAGAGTGCATGTTTCGGGGCCAGAATGCTTTAGTAGGGCCATCAGGGCCGCTTTGATTCCTCCCAACTTCAGGTTGACGACTGGAGTCAGTAAGTTCACTGGCGAGTCCAAGCCCGATACTTGGCTTGAAGATTACCGAGTGGTCGTCCAGATCGGCGGCGGAAATGATGAAGTGGCCATGAAGCACCTCCCTCTCATGTTGGAGGGCTCGGCCAGAGCGTGGCTGAACCAGTTAGCACCTAGCAGCATTTACACTTGGGAGGATCTCTCCTGAGTGTTCGTCACCACATTTAAAGGTACGTGCAAGCGACCGGCAGGACTGACGGAACTGCGGTCGTGTGTACAGAAGCCAAATGAAACTTTGAGAGATTACATCCAGAGGTGGATCACGTTACATCACTCGGTCGAGAATGTGCCTGACCACCAAGCAATTTGTGCCTTCAAGGAAGGCGTCAAGTACAGAGAACTGAATTTGAAATTCGGTCGAACTGGGGATATGTCCCTGAATCGGATGATGGAGATTGCCACCAAGTACGCTAATGGCGAAGATGAAGATCGGCTCAGGAGTGGCAAACTCAAGTCAGTCGCCTAAGAACCCGGGGGCAATTCCAATCGGAAGCAGAAGCGGAAAGCCGAGCCAGCGGCTCCCGGGGAAGCCTTGGCTTTAACCCAAGGAAAGTTTAAAGGGAAACCTAAAGGGCCTTGGAACCCTAAAAAGGTTAAATACCAGGACGGAAATGATGTGTTGGACTTGCCATGCCTCGTCCACACAAAGAAAGATGAAGAGGGTAATTTCATTTACCCGAAACATACCACTTGACAGTGTCGACTCTTGATCCAGCAGTTCCAGGGAAAGCAGCCCAAAGATAAAGAAAAGGAGTCAAACAAAATTGAGGACAAAGAAGATAGCGACGATGGATACCCCCAAGTCAATTCCACCCTGATGATTTTTGCTGATGTTGAGAGCAAAAGTCGACTGAAAGTCATCAACCGAGAGGTGAATATGGTTGCTCCGGCAACACCAAGTTATTTGAAATGGTCTCAGACTGCCATCACGTTCGACCAGTCCGATCACCCAACGCATATTGCCACCCCTGGGAGGCAAGCTCTGGTGGTCGACCCAGTGGTTGAAGGTACTCGACTGACCAAAGTCTTGATGGATGGTCGCAGTGGTTTGAACATATTATATGCTGAGACGTTGAAAGGCATGGGCATTCCGATGTCCAGACTCAGTGCCAGCAACATGAGTTTCCATTGAGTCATTCCTGGGAAGAAGGCTGAATCACTCGGCTAGATTGCTCTTAATGTGGTTTTTGGTTATTCCAAGAATTACCGCAAAGAAAAGTTGACGTTTGAAGTTGTAGACTTCCAGAGTGCCTACCACGCTATTTTGGGCAGGCCGGCTTATGCACGCTTCATGGCCCGACCATGTTATGTGTATCTCAAATTGAAGATGCCTGGCCCCAAAGGTGTGATCACTATTACGGGCAATCGGAAAAAAGAGGAAGAATGTTTTCAGAAAGGTTCGAAGAACGCTGATGCTCAGATGGCAGTGGTGGAATTGCAGGAATACCAGAAGACTGCAGACCCGAGTGATTTGTTGCGAGCCAAGAAGCCCGCCACAGAATCGGCTTTTCAGTCGACTGGCGATACGAAGACAGCTCACATCCACCCGACCGATCCCGGCGCTGCTCCGACTCATATCTCGACAACACTCGACTCCAAATAGGAAGAAGCGCTCATCCAGTTCCTCCGTGAGAACTGGGACATTTTCGCATGGAAGCCTTCTGACATGCCAGGTGTTCCCAGGGAGCTGGCTGAGCATCGCCTGAGAGTCGACTCAAAAATAAAACCTGTCAAGGAACATCTCCGACGGTCCGCCGTCCAGAAGAGAAAGGCCATTGGCGAAGAGGTAGCTCGGCTCTTAGCGGCAGAGTTCATCCGAGAAATCTACCACTCCGAGTGGCTCGCCAATGTTGTCATGGTCCCCAAGAAAGACAAGTCACTTCGCATGTGATTGACTTTAAACATATGAATCGGGCCTGCCCGAAAGACCATTTTCCTCTCCCCCGCATCGACCAGATAGTCGACTCGACTGCGGGATGTGAGCGACTGTCTTTTTTAGACGCCTATTCCGGGTACCATCAGATCCGTCTGTATGGACCTGACGAGATCAAAACAGCTTTCATCACTCCATTAGGGTGCTTCTGTTATGTTACCATGCCATTCGGCCTCAAGAATGCCGGAGCCACATTCATGAGGATGATTCAGAAGTGTTTGCTCACCCAAATCAGTTGGAATGTAGAGGCGTACATGGATGATATTGTGGTCAAGTCACGGAAGGGTTCCGACCTGCTGACCGATCTTGCTGAAACCTTTGCCAACCTCAGAAGGTTTGATATCAAGCTTAATCCATCAAAATGCACATTCGGGGTTCCTGGTGGAAAGTTACTCGGTTTTCTCGTTTCCGAACGGGGAATCGACGCCAATCCAGGAAAAGTTGGTACTATACTCTGAATGAAAAGTCATGTGCGAGTGCACGATGTTCAGAAGCTTACTGGTTGCTTGGCCGCCCTAAGTCGATTCATATCTCGTCTCGGTGAAAAGGCATTACCTCTTTACCGATTGATGAGGAAGTCTGACAAGTTCGAGTGGACTCCCGAAGCAGACGCAGCGTTCGCAGAACTCAAAGCTCTGCTCTCCACCCAGCCGGTGCTTGCTGCCCCGATCAGTAAGGAGCCTTTGCTGCTTTACATTGCAGCCACAGGACAAGTCGTCAGTACGGTACTCACGGTCGAGCGGGAAGAAGAAGGGAAAACCTTCAAAGTTCAGCGCCCGGTGTATTATATTTCTGAAGTCTTAACCCCATCGAAGCAAAGATATCCTCATTATCAGAAGCTCATATATGGGATTTATATGACCACAAAGAAAGTTGCCCACTACTTCTCTGATCATTCCATTACAGTCGTCAGCGACGCTCCGTTGTCAGAGATCTTGCATAACAGGGACGCAACTGGTCGAGTGGCAAAATGGGCGATTGAACTCCTCCCTCTAGATATCAAGTTTGAGGCAAAGAAAGCTATCAAGTCCCAGGCAATCGCGGATTTCGTCGCCGAGTGGATTGAACAGCAACTGCCGACTCAGGTCCACTCGGAGCATTAGACCATGTTCTTGACGGTTCCAAGATGATAAATGGTTCCGGAGCCGGAGTGGTGTTGGTCTCTCCCAGAGGAGATAAACTCAGATATGTTCTTCAAATCCACTTTGATTCCTCTAACAACGAGGCAGAATACGAAGCACTTTTATATGGGTTGCGCATGGCCATTTCACTCGGCGTCCGTCGCCTCATGGTCTATGGCGACTCAGATTTGGTGATCAATCAAGTGATGAAGGAATGGGATGTCAGAAGTCCAGCCATGACTGGTTATTGCAATGCAGTGAGAAAACTGGAGAAGAAATTCGAGGGGTTAGAGCTTCATCACATACCCCGACTGGAAAATCAAGCAGCTCATGATCTGGCAAAAATAGGTTCCAAAAGAGAAGCCATTCCCAGCAATGTGTTTCTGGAACACATCCACACACCATCAGTCCAGGAGGATCCCTTCACTGAAGAGGCCCCGCAGCCAAAAAGTGCCACGGATCCGACTGAAGTCGAAGTGCCAGCTGTGGTCGACTTGATCATGGAAGTCCTGGTTATCACTCCCGTCTGGACAGAACCGTACATCGCATACATCCTAAGGAAAGAACTCCCATAAGATGAAGAAGAAGCTCGACAGATCGTCCGTCGATCCAAGGCCTTTACAGTCATAAAGGGACAGTTATATAGAGAAAGCGCGACTGGGGTCGGCCAGAAGTGTATTACACCAGAAGAAGGTCAGATGATCCTTAACGATATCCACTCGGGAACCTGCGGCCATCATGCGTCCTCTCGGACCATTGTGGCTAAAGCATACCGAGCGGGGTTCTACTGGCCAAGAGCCAATGAGATGGCCAAAGAGATAGTCGACAAATGTGAAGGATGTCAGTATTACTCCAACATGCCACACAAGCCCGCGTCGGCCCTGAAAACCATTCCACTCGTCTGGCCCTTCGCTGTTTGGGGGCTGGACATGGTTGGACCACTGAGAACAGGCAGGAGCGGCTTCACTCATGTGCTGGTAGCAGTCGACAAGTTCACCAAATGGATTGAGGCCAAGCCTATCAAGAATCTTGATGCTTGCACCGCTATCAGTTTCGTCAGAGAGTTGATATTCAGATATGGAGTTCCGCACAGCATCATCACCGACAACGGGTCAAACTTCGATTCCGAAAAATTCAGGGCCTTTTGCGCCTCTCAGGGCACTCGGGTCAACTATGCTTCGGTCGCTCACCCTCAGTCGAATGGGCAAGCAGAAAGGGCAAACGGCCTAATTCTCAAAGGACTGAAACCCCGATTGATGCGCGATCTCAAGCACGCAGGAGGTGCATGGGTCGACGAGCTTCCATCAGTCCTTTGGGGATTGAGGACAACCCTGAATCGATTGACCGGAAGAACCCCATTCTTTCTGGTCTATGGAGCCGAGGCAGTCTTACCGAGTGACCTGCTTCACAACGCTTCCAGAGTCAAACTCTACTCAGAAAATGAAGCAGAACAAGCCCGGCAGGATGCAGTCGACCTCCTAGAAGAAGAAAGAGAAATGGCCTTGATTCGATCGACCATCTATCAGCAAGACTTGCGTCGATTCCATGCCAGAAACGTGAAGAGCCGAGCCTTCCAAGAAGGAGACTTAGTCCTCTGAGTGGATCAGCAGAAACCACACAAGCTCGCTCCTACTTGGGAAGGCCCCTTCATAGTCACCAGAGTCCTCCACAATGGAGCATACCACCTCTATAATGTCGATCGCCAGATTGATGAGCCACGAGCCTGGAATGCGGAGCTACTCCGCCCCTTTTATACTTAAATTCTCACTCGGATGAGATGTAATAAGAAAAACTTCTGTAGTTTATTTATCAAAGACAAGAGCGTTATAATTTTCCCAGTGATTATTGTTGTTTTTTGTTTACGTAAGAAATCCCCCAGTGGGTGGCTTAGCTCCGAATCCGCTTCGCCGAAGTTTGTAAAAACAGTTTCCTATCGAGTGGCGAGCCAGCCTCCCACTCGGGGGCTTAGCTGCGAATCCGTTTCGCCTAAGTTTGGAAAAATCCTACCGAGTGGAGAGCAATCCTCCCACTCGAGGGCTTAGCTGCAGTCCAGTACTCGCCTAAGTTCTCTCACTTAGAGACTTAGCTGCAGTCCAGCACTCGCCTAAGTTAGAAAAATTCCTACCGAGTGGAGAGCAATCCTCCCACTCGGGGGCTTAGTTGCAGTCCAACACTCGCCTAAGTTCTCTCACTTAGAGACTTATCTGCAGTCCGGCACTCGCCTAAGTTTGAAAAAAAAATTCTACCGAGTGGAGAGCAATCCTCCCACTCGGGGGCTTAGCTACAGTCCAGCACTCCCCTAAGTTCTCTCACTTAGAGACTTAGCTGCAGTCCGGCACTCGCCTAAGTTTGAAAAAAAAATCCTGCCGAGTGGAGAGCAATCCTCCCACTCGGGGGCTTAGCTGCAGTCCAACACTCGCCTAAGTTCTCTCACTCAGAGACTTAGCTGCAGTCCGGCACTCGCCTAAGTTTGAAAAAATCCTACTGAGTGGAGAGCAATCCTCCCACTCGGGGGCTTAGCTGCAGTCCAGTACTCGCCTAAGTTCTCTCACTCAGAGAGTTAGCTGCAGTCCGGCACTCGCCTAAGTTTGAATCCTACCGAGTGGAGAGCAATCCTCCCACTCGGGGGCTTAGCTGCAGTCCAGTACTCGCCTAAGTTCTCTCACTTAGAGACTTAGCTGCAGTCCGGCACTCGCCTAAGTTTGAAAAAATCCTACCGAGTGGAGAGCAATCCTCCCACTCGGAGGCTTAGCGGCAGTCCAATACTCTCCTAAGTACGAAACACATCTCATTCCTCAAGGACGACGAGGGGCAGGTCGACTGCCACCTTCTCCTGGGGAGCTTCACCACAAATACAATGTGCGCTCCGTCCCACTCTGCGGTAACATGGTGTGGGTCGACCGCCGCCTTCTCCCGAGGAGCTTCGCCACAAATACAAGACATAGGTCGACTGCATCCCTCTCCTTCGGAGCTGCGCTGCGAATGCAAAAGTTGTCTCGAATGAAGAATGGGTTCACTCAGCAGGAGATTCATAAAGATATTCAACGGTAAACCAAGTTCGGGTAAATTCCAAAGGTTCCAAATCACAGATCGAAGTACTCGGACATGCAGCCCGAAAAAGTTTAACGGTTACAAAAACCACTCGGCATTCCGAGGCAAATTTAAGGTGGGACATAAGAGTTTGTTCACTCCGCGGGAGGAGGGCTTGCAGGCTCGACGAACTCATCCAGGTCGACGCCGTCGGCTATCCGAGTGGCTGAAGTGATGAAAGTCTCCATAAAGGTTCGGAAGTCGTGCTTCTGAGTGTTGGCGACCTTGATTGCTGCCAGTTTGTCCTGTCGCACCTCCTTGCAGTGGACACGAACCAAAGACAGAGCCACGTCAGCGCCACACCGAGCAGCAGACTTCTTCCACTCCTGCACTCGGTCGGGGATTTCATTTAGTCGAGTCATCAGGGACTCAATATCATTTTGGAGCTCAGCCTCTGGCCAAAGTGCCGGGTCAATCCGCGACATGGCGACCTTCAGTCGAGCCAAGTAGTCCACGGCACTGTCGATGCGAGATTCTAGACGGAGCAGATTCATGGCAGTTTCATCTTTCATGGGAGAGTTGATTGGATCCAAACCAGGCTCGATCCGCCCAGTCTCCTCTTCAAAGTTCTGGCAAAACTCTGCATTCACGATCTAAGGATAAGTCAATTTTCGTACACTAAGTCGACTCAAAAAAAAGTCAGTCGGAACAGAATGTGCACCTTCAAGCTTGATGAACAGCTTCTTGGCAAGACTTCTCAGATAACTCTCCAGATCATCCCTCCTGCGAGCAATGCCTTCCATTTTCTCGCCCTGGACGAGATTCGCCTTCTTCCAGCGCGAGCACTCCTTGTTGGAGTCATTCAGAGCGTTCTTCAGCCTGGTGTTCTCTTCTTCCAACTGGCCGACCGAAGCCAGCTTCTGTTCGGCCAGAGCGGTCTTGTCGTCAGCCTCCTTACGAGCAGCAGCCAAATCCTGATCCTTCTTCGCCAGAGCTTCTCTTAGTTTTTCTGCAAAGAAATGATGATTGATTCAGAAATAGCGGAAGGGTACTCAAGCCTAAAACTGACCAGTCGACAAACTCGTCTTACCTGCGGCGCCGTCTCTAACCTTTTGCAGCTCTGTCCTAGCCAGCTCCAAGTTAAGGTTCAGCTGAATCTGCTGCTTCTCCAAGTTAGCAAAGCGAGCTCCAAGATCACAAGATTTCTGAAATCAAAGGGGAGAAGTTATTTTTATAGCAAAAAAGAGAGAGAGAGAAAGTAGAACTCAGACCACAATCGACTGCCAGCAGTCGACCGCGATCTCGGGGACTACACCCAGTGGGTGCACTTGGCGTGCCCCCACCGGTTCTGATCCCACTCGACCAGATCGAGTGGAAGAGATAAACTAGCAGTTCGGTTTATACATTCGGCAAAATACAAAGACTACAGTCGACTGCCAGCAGTCCACCGTAGTCTCTGGGACTACACCCAGTGGGTGCACTCAGCGTGGCCCCACTAGTCCAAAAATTCAATCAACACACCCAGTGGGTGTATAGGTGCAAAGGTTTTCGGAAAGAGCCTTCAGGTAGCATATCCTAACAGAACAAGCGGCGACCAACTAACCTGAACGTTGCTCTAGAGAGCCGAGCTGGCATCATAGGCGGCTTGGCTGGCGTCCCGCACCGCCTTCATCTTCTCCATCATAATGCCCGCCTGGCGTATGGGTTCCTTAGCAGCATTCACCTCGTCCTCTGGGACATGATGGGTCGCAAAAACTGAAGGCGGGTCGACAGGGGCCTGAGCAGTCGACGAGGAAGGCAAGGCACTCGACAGTGGCTCAGCGAAGGTAACAGAACCCCGATTGACGTCGCCAGCGTCCTAAACAACTGGTTCCGCCCTCAGCGTCGTCTGTAGCACCCCGCTTGCAGGAGCTCGCCTATTTTTCCTCGTCGAAGGCCTCTCGGGCTCTTCATCATCATCAGGGAGGTCAATAACGTTGGGAGCTATGCAAAATTCAATCGTTAAAGTCACATCACCCAATGGTACGCGTTGCAGTTGAATCGACCAAAATAAAGACAATATGGCAGGGATCATACCCGGATTAGAAGTGACCGCATCCTCCATCACCTCATCTTCGTCCCTGTAAGCTGAGGTCCCGGAGGTAGCAGCGCTGACAGTTCCAAAGTTCGTCCAGTTAAAACAAGAAAAACAAACAGCAGGGAGCGTCGAGTGAATGCAAAGAGAGGCACTCACGCAGAAGTGACGGGGATATCAATCTTGATTTTCGGCAACGCCTTCCAAGTCTTCGGCTCTACAACTCTGGGGTGCTTTGGCGCCTTCTCAGTCGGGGTTGGTGAAGAGATCCGAAGGCGCTTCGAAGACTGACCAGCCGGAGAAGTTGCCTTGTCACGGGCACTCGGTCGTTCTTGGTCAAGCTTGGATCGCCTCTCCCTGCGAGGAGGCGACTCGACTTCTTCTCCACCGCTTGAGTCGTCGCTTCCTACATCCCCTTCACCATTGGAAGTCCACTCGCCGCTTTCGCCGCCACTCGCCTCGCCTTCTAGAGCTTGCTCCTGCTCCCCATTGGGCATTGAATACATTTCAATAATGGCCTGAAAGAAAGCAGGTAGATCAAAGTCAGTCGACGCATTATAGGCAGCTACGCCAGTGAATTCAGATTACAAGCAAAAACTCAGAATCAGACCTGCTCGGGTGCGTGGGACTGGTCGAATGGAGGGACTCTCCTGGCTCCCCTGGGATTGTCCTTATTCCCGGTAATGCCAAACAACCACTTCTCCAGTGTGTCGTCGTCGACCTCCTCCGGGTGGATCCGAGTGGAGTCTTCAAGACCCGAATACATCCACATCGGATGGTCTCGGGCTTGGAGAGGCTGGATGCGCCGCTGAAGGAAGACCTCCAAGAGATCCATACCAGTGACCCCGTCACGAATAAGCTGGACCATTCGGTCGACCAGCACCTTCACGTGCGCCTTCTCCTCCGGGAGCACCTTCAAAGGGGAGGGTTTTTCCACTTGGTCCATGGTAAAGGGAGGGAGGCCAGTCGATTGCCCTGGCGTCGACTGGTCTTTATAGTAAAACCAGGTCGACTGCCATCCGCGAACTGAGTCAGGAAGAATCATGGCCGGGAAGGAGCTTTTCCCTCTTGTCTGGATGCCAAGACCCCCACACATCTGGATCACTTGGGTCCTCTCATCACTCGGATTAGCCTTTTTCACTGTCTGGGAGTGACAAGTGAAAATATGCTTGAAGAGACCCCAGTGAGGCCGACAACCCAGGAAGTTCTCACACAAAGAAATGAAAGCGGCAAGATAAACGATTGAGCTGGGAGTAAAATGATGGAGTTGTGCCCCAAAGAAGTTCAGAAACCCTCGGAAGAAGGGGTGAGGGGGCAAGGAAAATCCACGGTCGACGTGGGTAGCAAGAAGGACACGCTCACCCTCCCGAGGCTGCGGCTCAGATTCCTTCCCCGGAAGCCGCGACGAGTCATAGGGGATCAGCCCTCCTTCGGCCAAGTCGTCGAGGTCTTCTTGGGAGATCCTCGAGTGGATCCAGTCGCCCTGGATCCAGCCCCTCGGCAGGCCGGACCGCGAGGAAGATCCGCCCCGGCTGGTCGCCTTCCCCTTCGACCTCGTTGTCGCCTTCTTTGCCCGCTCCAGAGCCGCTGTCTTCTCCTTCCCCATTGTCGCTGGCGGGACGCGTACGGTGCGGTGGCGCTGGGGCGAGAGCGAGCACGGCGGAGGGGCGTGAGGAAGAGAAGAGGAAATGAGATGCACTGTTCAGGAGACTCCGGTCCGGCGCTTTATATCAGGCCGCTTCCGAGTGGTTGACGGGTAGGCCCAGGAGGCTCTGTCAAATCCCGTAACGACCGCGCGCGCGATACGTGGCAAAAAAGGTGGCACGGGGATCGAGGCGGCTCCGCTCTATCCCCTCCGATTACTGCGGCCACCCCCGTCCCGTGCGCTTCCCAAAATTCGGATCCCGCGAAATCTGCGCGCAGCAAACAACTGGCCAGACCAAAGATCTCCTCCACACCGTCACTCGGAGCCTTACAAGCGAAGAAACTCACTCGATGAAGAATTAAGAATGGATCAAGGCGACTGAAAAGGAAGTTGCTGTCATCACTCAGGTCCATTGATCCGGGACAAGATATGCTCACGGCATGAAAAACGAGTCAGAGAGGTTCTCAACTCCTTCCCCACTCAAACCTCGATCTATTCGGGGGCTAATGATGAAGCTACGCAACTAGGGTAGGGTCATGGACCTGTCCTAACTGCCCTACCCAAGGACATCTCTAGAAGAAACCACCTTTCAATCGACTTGGAGGTGTTCCACTCGACAGACTTGAAGACGCTCGACCAAGAAACAATCACTCGACCAAGATCCAACCACTCGACGGCCAGGAGACCTGAAGTCACTCCGCATGCTAACGGTCGGTCATTAAGTAGCTTTTATGGTCATCATAGCACTTTATTACTAGCGTTACCAGTAACGCTCTGCCTTAATGTACATTGAACCCTTTGTAATGTGGGCTGGCCGGGGTCCTGGCGCACTCTATATAAGCCACCCCCCTCCTCCGAGACAAGGGTTGGCACCTCTGTAACCCATATTCATATAATCCAGTCGACCGCCTCCGGGCTCCGAGACGTAGGGCTATTACTTCCTCCGAGAAGCGCCTGAACTCGTAAACCTTGCGTGCTTACAACTTCTCCACAGCTAAGATCCTGCCTCTCCATACTTACCCCCCTACACTACTGTCAGATTTAGAACCACGACACCCTCCATACAACTACTCATCGCCGGCTTACGCGTGCTCCCCGACGCCCCCTCTTCGCCGTGTCGTGCTGACCTTCTCACAAGCTTCCACGTCGCACCTCGGCGACACCGATGAGACCGACGCCGACATGGACGACACCATCACGGCAGGCTCGGCCGCGGCCGCCGCGTCCCCCGGGTTCGCTACCCAGGATGACACGGTGGACCTCAGCGGCGGCATGGACGACGAGCTCGAGTACGGCGAGGAGGAGCCGGAAGAGCACGAGGAGGAGGAGGAGGAGGAGCTGGCGACTTTTCTTGCGAGGAGGCGCAAGAAGAAGAAGGGGCGGCCAGGACCGGCGAGCCGCGCATTAAGTGGACTTCCAAGGAAATTATAGAGAAATTTCTCTACCCTTTAGCAATATAATAATTTACCAAATAATGAAGTTTACATCTCAAAGACTCTTCGATTCTAATGTGTCATGTATTTTAGAATGGATAAAGTAATGAGAGGAAACAATATTTGGACAAAGTAAAACAAATACACTTACCATTTTGTTGTCTTCCTATTAAGGAGGAAAATTTACTTAAACAAATTTATTTGTTTGTCCCATCCAAAAGATCACTATGTAGCTATTGCACAAGTGAAACCTAATTATTATCAAGTCCACGACATTATTATAATTTCTCACGTTTGTACATCTAATATAAATGATTGATAATATGGATGTTGACCTCACATATTGATCTAATATCACATACGAACTACTAGCAAGGTCACAAATATAAACTTTCTTATATTGATTTAGTCTCATGTACAAATATAAACTTTTATGTAACGGTCTAGACTCATACACAAACGAGTATCTTCATTAATATGGTGTTTTTGGAAATATACAGTATAATCATCTTTTTCCAACAAATTACATATGATTAAATATATTTTCAGAAGTAGCAGGACCCCACACAATTGCAAACCAAGCTTGCAACACACCAGAAGCTTGATATCTTTCTAGCAAGCCTCTTGAGCCTTGGCAAAGTGGTCACTATTCTTACATTGGGGGTCGAGAATATCTTCACAAATATTGACCATGTAGGATAGATGGAATCACCTAGATAGTATCCCACATCAGAACCATGGTCATTGACCTTAAAGTTGCATGCTGCAGCATCCCCATTTTGCTAGCCTTACGAAAAGAGTAGGTCTGGGCGGTCTTCTCTTGAAATAGGCTTTCACCCCCGCTTTACAAATAAAGCCACACCACCTCTTCCATACAAGAGTTTTAAGTGCATCGAAATAGAATATTCTGCTGGGGCAACAACACAAACACGCCCAAGGAAAAGCATAAAAGAATAAATAGGCCACCAAGTGACCTCGGCCTCAGGGGGCTGCTGCAAGGTAAGGCAGCGAGCGGCATCATGCATCACGTCCATCATCAGTCCCAGCCGCTCACGGTCGTGCTGCCTAGATAGCGGGTGTCAGTCCTACAAAAACGCCAGGAATGTGAAGATCGAGTCAAAGGCTCGTTGAAGAAAGACTCTCTCAATCACCTTCTTATTACACATCATCTACACAGTCCAAGCTAATGCTGTCAATGCAAGCCAGAAAAGGCGTCTCCTCCTACCGATCTGGTTGGCTCTATTTTGAATGAACCCAGCCAGGTCCAGGGCCTCCCAGTCAGGCCCTAGAGCCTCATAGACAAAACTCTAAAGAAACCTTGCTTCCGTGAAAGAGAATAGGATGTGGGTCCCTATCTCCGGGACCTCACACAGAGGGCATAGCCCATTCCCCGGGTTGTGTCTCTTGATCACCTCTGTCCCAAATGATAGGCGATCCCTCAATAATTGCCAAACAAAATTTTTGGTCTTCAATAGCAAGGGCTCTTTCCATAGCGGCGATGCCCAAGCAATAGAGGGACGTGCGCGGCATACTCCTGCGATGTGGCCATGGCGGCAGTTGGGTGGGTCACGTCAAGCTCAGGCGGGTTGGCGACACGGGAACATGAACATGTCCGCAATGAAAGGCGGAGCCGTTTGGCAGCGATTTGCGTGGTGAGGTGGACGACATTGGAGCATGGAAGATGCTGAGACTTCCTACCCATCGAAAATCAGGATGATAGAGTTGCATGTACATTTCCCTCTCTTTTTTCTACATATTTGGAGGGTAGAGATTGGGCATGGAATTTCTACACTTGAGCTCAAATGCACCCTCATGTTTCAAAAACTTTTGAAATTTTTGGCAACAAACATTGTTGAATTATCTTCTTACATGCAAATTTTTTTGATGCAATCACATTCGTGGAGGTCTGGACAAAAAATAATAAAATTGTTACTCCAAAAATATTTTTTAGACGGCATTTTGGAGTACTGATTTAGTTATTTTCGCCCAGACATCCACAAATTTTATGTCATCACGAAAATTTACACAGGCAAGAAACTAAGAAGTGTTTGTTGCCAAATAAGCTCGGTTTACTTTAAATTCTTATTTTTTTGGATTTTATTGTTCAAGCAGGAGCATTTGAGCTCTGGCTTATAAAACCACTTTTAGGCTAGAAAGGTGTTTCTAGAGGGTGCCCTAAAAACCTAGGGAAAACTGGGCATCAGATCAACGTTCTCCCCACTTAGTCCTCGTCCTTGCAGTGTGTCTAGTGTTGTGGGAGGACGTGTGAAGGTGTGTCTTCGACGGATCTTGCAAGATTCAGTCAAGGAGCTAAGAATTAAGCCGAATTTCGATGAACTGTCCATGTGGCGTGACTCGTTGTTACGAAAGGAGAATATAGAAAAGGCACATGGTCTGTGCATTCACGAAAGTGGGTCAATAAGATTATATGAACACGCGAACGGCCAAACTTTGTGGCACTTACGACCTTCACTTTGTTCGGTCTCCCACTGAGCTCCGTGCTGGCTCTCCACTGCCTTTACTGCATAGCTGAGCTTCTGTCTATATATAAACCATTCAAAGAGCTCAGAGACACAACAACATCCACGTCCACGCATCGCAAGTCCCAAGCGCGTACAGTAGCACAAGAGACACGTACTTACACGAGGCACACAATGACCCAATCACATCCATGCAGGTCTGGACCAAAAATAATAAAATTGATAGTCCAAAAAATATATTTTTGACGGCATTTTGGAGAACTGATTTAGTTATTTTCGTCCAGACATTGACAAATTTTATGTCATCACGAAATTTTACACGCAGGCAAAAAACTAAGCAGTGTTTGTTGCCAAATAAGTTCAGTTTTTTTTTAATTTTATTGCTCATGCAGGAGCATTTGAGCTCGGGATTATAAAACCACTTTTTGGTTAGAGAGGTGTTTCTAGAGGGTGCCCTAAAATCTTAGGGAAAAGGGGGCATCAGACCGGCGTTCTCCCCACTTAGCCCTTGCCCCGGCATTGTGTCTAGCAACGTCGGAGAACATGTTGAGATATGTCTCCGGCAGATCTTGCAGAATTTGGTCGGAGAGCTAAGAATTAAGCCGAATTCCATTGAACCGTCCATGTGGCGTGATTCATAAGAGCTCAGATGGTCTGGTTGTTTGCAACTGTAACAAAAGGAGAAATTTCGTCGAAGTGTTGGAAGGTGAATCAGGTGTGCGCGTTTATGAAAGGAGAACCGTAAAAAAGCATATGGTCTGCGCATTTACCAAAGTGGGTCAATAAGAATATGGACACGCGATAGGTCTTGCCCAAACGGGCCAAATTTTACGTGTGACGACTTCGCTTTATTCGGTCTCCCACTGAGCTCCCTGCTGCCTCTCCACCGCCTTTACTGCACAGCTGATGCTCTGCCTATATAAACCATCCACGTCCACGCACAGCAGTAGAGCACTCGCAAGTCCCAAGCACGTACAGCAGCACAAAAGAGAGCAAGAGACACGTACGTACACGAGGCACACAATGGCAGCCGTCCAGGTGTTGTCGACGGAGATGGTCGTCCCGGTGGAGGCAACGCCGGGGGGCGCTGTCTGGCTGTCCAACCTGGACCTGGCTGCGCGCCGGGGCTACACGCCCACGGTCTACTTCTACCGGCCGAACGGCGAGCATGCGGGCTTCTTCGCGGCCGACGCCGTCAAGGACAGCCTCGCCAGGGCTCTGGTGGCGTTCTACCCGCTGGCCGGCCGCCTCGGGCTGGACGGCGCCGGGCGTGTCCAGATCGACTGCACCGGCGAGGGCGCGGTCTTCGTCACCGCGCGCTCGGATCACTACGCGCTCGAGGACCTCATGAACGAGTTCGTGCCGTGCGGCGAGATGCGCGACCTGTTCGTGCCCCCGACGCCCGCACCGAACCCGCCGTGCGTCCTGCTGCTGGCGCAGGTCACGTACCTGCGCTGCGGCGGTGTCGTGCTCGGCCTGGCGATGCACCACTCCGTCGTCGACGCCCGGAGCGCGGCGCTCTTCGTGGAGACCTGGGCGAGCGTCGCCCGCGGCTCCACCAAAGATGACGCGCCCGTGCCGCCTAGCTTCGACCACAGGCTGCTCGCCGCGCGCCAAGAGCGCGCGGTGCCGTACGACCACCCCGAGTACAAGCCGGAGCCAGCCCCGGTGCACGCGGCAACCGCTGGGTCCACGTACGCGAGCGCCCTGATCACGGTGAGCAAGCAGCAGGTGAGCGCGCTGAGGGCGCGGTGCGCAGGCGCGTCCACGTTCCGCGCCGTGGTGGCGCTGGTGTGGCAGTGCGCGTGCCGCGCGCGGGGCCTGCCGCTGGACGCGGAGACGCGGCTCTACTCCATGATCGACATGCGCCCGCGCCTGGCGCCGCCGCTCCCGCGGGGCTACTTCGGGAATGCGGTGATCCGGACGTCGACCGTGGCCACCGTCGGGGAGGTGGTGTCTAACCCGGTGGACTTTGCTGCTCGGCGCGCGCGCGCGGCGACGAGCCAGGGGGACGACCA
This sequence comes from Triticum urartu, assembly GCF_056163025.1. NCBI lineage: Eukaryota > Viridiplantae > Streptophyta > Magnoliopsida > Poales > Poaceae > Triticum > Triticum urartu. The sequence goes on from NC_141879.1 coordinate 123,095,370, forward strand.
TGCGCGGTCTCTGGTGGACTACCTGGACGGCGTGGACGTGATGAACCTGCCACGAAGCGGCATCTCGCGCGCGCACCTGCGCGCCATCAGCTGGATGGGCATGTCGCTCTCCGACGCCGACTTCGGGTGGGGCGCGCCGGCGTTCATGGGGCCCGCGCTCATGTACTACAGCGGCTTCGTGTACGTGATGAACGCGCCCGGCAAGGACGGCGCCCTCACGCTCGCGCTGTCGCTGGAGCCAGAGAGCATGCCGGAGTTCAGCAAGGTGTTCGCCGACGAGCTGGCCCGTCTCGAGGTGTAGTACACTACGTACCATCGTCTGACGTTCGTTGCATGGATTGTATAGTGTTTTTTATTTTATTTTTATTTTGAGAGAGAATGGATTGTATAGTGTGGTTGCATGTGCTATAGGCTGTTTTTTCATAGTACCTATATGTAACTTGATTGAATTTGTAATTTGGGTAAGTTGATTTTGTGGAAGAAGGAACCGTTGGGAGAGAAAGAAAGAGGGAGAAATAAAGATCATAGTTGAATCTCTTAATCTAATGACTTACTAGTCAATGTGTACGTGCAATGCACGTTAATTTCAAAGTATATTAAGTGCATGCGGATATTAAGTAGGATATTATTTGCGTGTTATTATGTAATTAACACTATATTTGGCATAAAATTAATTGCACGCTAAACGTGTTGAGCGTTCGACATTGAAACAGTCTAGGTCGTTGGATTGACATGATTTGATGGCCGAGATTAATTGGATCTGCCCCTTTGGGTTTTTTTATATTGATATAGATATAGATAAAATTGACTTACCCAAAATAAGTTTTCAGGTGACTGAAGTTTTTTTTAATAGAAGAAGGGCCTTCCTTCCAATTTCCATTAAAGAAACCATGCAGTTTTCCTAAGATCAAACTACTGCACAAATGTAAACAAGTTCTCCAGAGAGACTACCACAAGGCCCGACCGAACATCTGCCACTTCTCGAGGGGACGATCCCCCCAGAGGAACAAAAGTGGAGAAGAGACGACATCGCTAGACCAAGTTCAACATAGTGCAAAGGCATACAAACATAAAATGATAAACTGAGAATGCAGCAACATGACGAAACAAACAGCTTCACAGGATCATCTTCTTATCTTTTGTTCACTACAGCATGTAGACTCCGTTACGCCATCCATGCGAAGCCCTGTAAATCTCACTTGCTACTTGCTTAAGAAGTCTTGCCCCCACCATCATTGCCTCTCTTTTTTTCTCCTTGATCTGCAAAATCGACCAACCCACGATCCAATAACATATCAGCCTAATTAGTATCAATGGGCCAGAATATGATCTATTTTCAAAAATGAGATTATTTCTGCACTTTCAAGAGTCCAGAAAACGGCAGATAAGCCAACCATACCAGCTTTTTTGTTTTTCTTAGAAAAACTTCTAAGCCAGTTCCCAAAACAGACAGTTAGGGTATCCGGTATAGCATTTAAGCTAAAAGCATATTTGAGTAGAATCCAAACCAGAATAGCAGTCAAGCATTTGAAAAATAAATGATCAATATTTTCATCTTGCCCACAAAAAACACATTGTTTACTACCATTCCACCCTTTCTTGAGCAGATTGTTCCTCAGTTAGGTTGCTCCTCCTGTTAACTAACCAGAGAAACACTTTTATTTTAGCAGGGACTTTAACTTTCCAGAGAAATTTTTGTGGAAAATCACACCCATCTTCTATCAATTTCATGTATAAGGATTTGCCAATGAATTGCTTGTTACAAGTTGCATCCACTCCAACTGATCTTTCCCACCTGCCATTGTAACCTCCTCGCATATCCTTCTCAAGTTCCTCTAGAGATCAAGTGTTTCTCCATGCAAAGTTCTTCTGAACTTAAAGCCAAGCCATCCTTTTTCTAGGGCTTCAGCCACAGTCATATCGTGATCAAAGTTAAGCATATATAATCTAGGGTATGCCTTCTTAAGTGGCTTATCATCTACCCAGTATATTGTGTTCCTACCATACCCCATGATTTTTTTGCAGAATTTGTAAAATATATCCTTGACTTTAAGCAAACTAGCAAAAAATTGAGAATCTCCATTTTTGTGTTTAGTTCTAGAAAGGCAGCCATCAGTTACATATTTGCTCCATGGAACTGATTGCCATAATCCTTCCTCATTTTCTAATTTTCAAAACTACTTTACAAGCAAAGCCATATTCATGATTTTTAAATTTAAGATACCCAATCCGCCAAGGTCTTTAGGTCTACACAACATGTCTTCCAGTTTACCAAATGGTATTTCTTCTTATCTTCATCCTCCTGCCATATATACCAACCTAGCTCTATAAAATTCTGCTTTCTTAAGGACCCCATAAGGTATGGGATAAAAGGACATCATAAAGAAGGGTATATTAGATTAACAAGCATATGATGTCCTTTATGATGTCCTCTTTATGATATACCCCTCTTTATGATGTCCTTTTATCCCATACCTTATGATGTCGCGCTAAATCTGTATGCATCCTGTCGCGCTAAGGCCGCACAGGAGCGACGTGATACGTCTCCAACGTATCTATAATTTTTTATTATTTCATGCTATTACATTATCTGTTTTGGATGTTTTATATGCATCAATATGTTATTTTCTATTATTTTTAGGACTAACCTATTAACCTAGAGCCCAGTGCCAGTTTCTGTTTTCCCCTTGTTTTTTAGCTTCACGGAGAAGGAATACCAAACGGAGTCCAAACGGAATAAAACCTTCATGATGATTGTTCTTGGACCAGAAGACACCCAGGAGACTTGGAGATCAAGTCGGAAGAGCCACGAGGCGGCCACAACGGTGGAGGGTGTGCCCAGGTGGGTAGGGCGCGCCCCACTATCTTGTGGGCCCCCGTGACTCCCCTGACATACTTCTTCGTATATATTCAATATATTACCGAACCTCTAGAAGTATCCACGAAAACACTTTTCCACCGCCGCAACCTTCTATTCCTGTTAGATCCCATCTTGGGTCCTTTTCCGACATCCTGCCGGAGGGGGGTTCGATCATAGAGGGCTTCTACATCAACTCTACTGCCCTTCGATGAAGCGTGAGTAGTTTACCACAGACCTACGGATCCATAGCTAGTAGCTAGATGGCTTCTTCTCTCTTTGATTCTCAATACCATCTTCTCCTCGATGTTCTTGGAGATCTATCCGATGTAATCTTCTTTTGCGGTGTGTTTGTTGAGATCCAATGAATTTGGTTTTCATCTTTGCCTAAAAATAGTATTGATTCATGGAATAAGTGTAAAGATGCTTTTATTTCCAAGTATTTTCCTCCCGCTAAGATCATCTCCCTTAGGAACGATATTATGAATTTTGAGAAACTTGATCATGAACATGTTTCACAATCTTGGGAGAGGATGAAATTGATGCTACGAAATTGCCCTACTCATGGTTTGAATTTGTGGATGATTATACAAAAAAAATTATGTCGGATTGAATTTTGCTTCTAGAAATCTTTTAGATTCGGACGCGGGAGGTACTTTTATGGAAATTACTCTAGGATAAGCTACTAAAATCCTAGATAATATTATGGTTAATTATTCTCAATGGCATACCAAAAGATCTTCCACTAGTAAAAAGTGCATGCGATTGAAGAGATTAATGTTTTGAGTGGAAAGATGGATGAACTTATGAAATTATTTGCTAGCAAAAGTGCTTCTATTGATACTAATGATATGCCTTTGTCTACTTTGATTGAATATAATAATGAATTTATGGATGTGAATTTTGTTGGTAGGAACAATTTTGGTAATAACGCATATAGAGGTAATTTTAATCCTAGGTCGTTTCCTAGTAATTCATCTAATAATTATGGTAATTCCTACAACAATTCTTATGGAAATTATAATAAGATGCCCTATGATTTTGAGAATAGTGTTAAAGAATTTATTATTTCGCAAAAGAGTTTGAATGCTTTGGTTGAAGAAAAATTGCTTAAAATTGATGATTTGGCTAGGAACGTGGATACAAGTTCTCTTGATGTTGATTCTTTGAAAATTAGATATATTCCACCCAAGCATGATATCAATGAATCTCTAAAGGCTATGAGAATCTCCATTGATGAGTGCAAAGAAAGAACCGCTAAGATGGGTGCTAAACTAGATTGGTTTGTAAAAATGGGTTCTTCTAGTTTTTGTGAAAATAATGATGAAGATCTTAAAGTGATTGATGTGACTCCTATTAATATTTGTTTCTAAAATAAATCTTGATAAATATGGGACTGTAGATGAGTCAACTTTAGCTAGAAGGTGTCCCAATGATTCGGAGTTTATAGATCTTGATGCAAAAATTGATAAAAGTGGGATTGGAGAGGTCGAAACTTTAAGTAGCAATGAACCCACTCCTTTGGATTTCAAGGATTTTAATTATGATAATTGTTCTTTAATAGATCGTATTTCCTTATTGCAATCCATGTTGAATTATCCTCATGCTTATAATCAAAATAAAGCTTTTACTAAACATATCGTTGATGCTATGATGCAATCTTTTGAAGAAAAGCTTGAATTGGAAGTTTCTATCCCTAGAAAACTTTATGATGAGTGGGAAACTACTATTAAGATTAATATTAAATAATATGAGTGCCATGCCTTGTGTGATTTGGGTTCTAGCGTTTCCACGATTCCAAAAACTTTATGTGATGTGTTAGGTTTCTGTGAATTCGATGATTGCTCTTTAAATTTGCATCTTGCGGATTCCACTGTTAAGAAACCTATGGGAAGGATTAATGATGTTCTTATTGTTGCAAATAGGAATTATCTGCCCGTAGATTTCATTGTTCTTGATATAGATTGCAATCCTACATGTCATATTTTTCTTGGTAGACCTTTCCTTAGAACGATTGGTGCAATTATTGATATGAAAGAAGGAAACATTAGATTTCATTTTCCGTTAAGGAAGGGCATGGAACACTTTACTAGAAAGAAAATTAAGTTGCCATATGAATCTATTATGAGAGCTACTTATGGATTGCATACCAAAGATGACAATACCTAAATCTATCTATGTTTTTATGCCTAGGTAGGGGCGTTAAACAATAGCGCTAGTTGGGAGGTGCTACCTCTTAAGCACTGCGTTGGTTTTCCCTTGAAGAGGAAAGGGTGATGTAGTAAAGCAGCGTAAGTATTTCCCTCAGTTTTTGAGAACCAAGGTATCAATCCAGTAGGAGACCACGCGCGAGTCACCTCGTACCTACACAAACAAATAAGAACCTCGCAACCAACGCGATAAAGGGGTTGTCAAGCCCTTCACGACCACTTGTAAGAGTGAGATCTGATAGAGATAATAATAATAAGATAAATATTTTTGATATTTTTATGATATAGATTGAAAGTAAAGATTGCAAAATAAAATAGATTGGAAACTTGTATGATGGAAGATAGACCCGGGGGCCATAGGTTTCACTAGTGGCTTCTCTCAAGATAGCATAAGTATTACGGTGGGTGAACAAATTACTGTCGAGCAATTGATAGAAAAGCGAATAATTATGAGAATATCTAGGTATGATCATGTATATAGGCATCATGTCCGACACAAGTAGACCGAAATGATTCTACATCTACTACTATTACTCCACACATCGACCGCTATCCAGCATGCATCTAGAGTATTAAGTTCATAAGAACAGAGTAACGCCTTAAGCAAGATGACATGATGTAGAGGGATAAACTCATGCAATCTGATATAAACCCCATCTTTTAATCCTTGATGCCAACAATAAAATACGTGTCATTTCCCTTTCTGTCACTGGGATCGAGCACCGCAAGATTGAACCCAAAGCTAAGCACTTCTCCCATTGCAAGAAAGATCAATGTAGTACGCCAAACCAAACTGATAATTCGAAGAGACTTGCAAAGATAAACCAATCATACATAAAATAATTCAGAGAAGATTCAAATATTTTTCATAGATAAACTTGATCTTAAACCCACAATTCATCGGATCTTGACAAACACACCGCAAAAGAAGATTACATTGAATAGATCTCCAAGAGAATCAAGGAGAACTTTGTATTGAGATCCAAAAAGAGAGAATAAGCCATCTAGCTACTAGCTATGGACCCGAAGGTCTGAGGTAAACTACTCACACATCATCGGAGGGGCCATGGAGTTGATGTAGAGGCCCTCCATGATCAATGCCCCCTCCGGCGGAGCTCCGAAAAAGCCCCAAGATGGGATCTCTTGGGTACAGAAGGTTGTGGCGGTGGAAATAGGGTTTCGTGGTGCTACTGGATGTTTACGGGGTATATGGATATATATAGGAGGAAGAAGTAGGTCGGTGGAGCAACGAGGGGCCCACGAGGGTGGAGGGCGCGCCCAGGGGGGTAGGCGCGCCCCTGCCTCATGGCCACCTCGTTGATTGCTTGACATCCACTCCAAGTCCCCTGGATCACGTTTGTTCCAAAAATCACGTTCCCGAAGGTTCCATTCCGTTTGGACTCCGTTTGATATTCAAAACAACAATTTGGGCTGGGCCTCCAGTTAATAGGCAAAAAAACAGCAATTTGGGCTGGGCCTCCGGTTAATAGGTTAGTCCCAAAAATAATATAAAAGTGTAAAAATAAGCCCATTATCATCCAAAACAGATAATATAATAGCATGGAACAATCAAAAATTATAGATACGTTGGAGACGTATCAAGCATCCCCAAGCTTAATTCCTGCCCGTCCTCAAGTAGGTAAATGATAAAAACAGAATTTTTGATGTGGAATGCTTCCTAACATATTTCTCAATGTAATATTCTTTATTGTGGCATGAATGTTCAGATCCGAAAGATTCAAGATAAAAGTTTAATATTGACATAAAAATAATAATACTTCAAGCATACTAACTAAGCAATCATGTCTTCTCAAAATAACATGGCCAAAGAAAGTTCATCCCTACAAAATCATATAGTTTGGTCATGCTCCATTTTCGTCACACAAGAATGCTCTCATCATGCACAACCCCGATGACAAGCCAAGCAATTTTTTCATACTTTAGTAATCTCAAACCTTTTTGTTTCACGCAATACATGAGCGTGAGCCATGGATATAGCACTATGGGTGGAATAGAATATAATGAAGGGGGTTATGTGGAGAAGACAAAAAAGGAGAAAGTCTCACATCGATGCGGCTAATCAATGGGCTAGGGAGATGCCCATCAATTGATGTCAATACAAGGAGCAGGGATTGCCATGCAACGGATGCACTAGAGCTATAGATGTATGAAAGCTCAACAAAAGAAACTAAGTGGGTGTGCATCCAACTTGCTTGCTCACGAAGACCTAGGGCACTTCAGGAGGCCCATTGTTGGAATATACAAGCCAAGTTCTATAATGAAAAATTCCCACTAGTATATGAAAATGACAAAACAAGAGACTCTCTATCATAAAGATCATGGTGCTACTTTGAAGCACAAGTGTGGAAAAAGGATAGTAGCATTACCCCTTTTTTGGGGCCTTCTTTTTTTGGCCTTTTTTATTGGGTCAATTCTCTATTAATGATGATCATCACACTTCTATTTATTTAGAACTCAATGATTACAACTCGATACTAGAACAAGATATGACTCTATATGAATGCCTCCGGCGGTGTACCGGGATGTGCAATGACTCATGAGTGACATGTATGAAAGAATTATGAATGGTGGCTTTGCCACAAATACGATGTCAACTACATGATCATGCAAGGCAATATGAAAATGATGATGCGTGTCATAATAAACGGAACGGTGGAAAGTTGCATGGCAATATATCTCGGAATGGCTATGGAAATGCCATAATAGGTAGGTATGGTGGCTGTTTTGAGGAAGATATAAGGAGGTTTATGTGTGATACGTATCACGGGATTTGGATGCACCGGCGAAGTTTGCACCAACTCTCAAGGTGAGAAAGGGCAATGCACGGTACCGAAGAGGCTAGCAATGATGGAAGGGTGAGAGTGCGTATAATCCATGGACTCAACATTAGTCATAAAGAACTCACATACTTATTGCAAAAATCTACAAGTCATAAAAAACCAAGTATTACGCGCATGCTCCTAGGGGGATAGATTGGTAGGGAAAGACCATCGCTCGTCCCTGACCGCCACTCATAAGGAAGACAATCAAATAACACCTCATGTTTCAAATTTGTTACACAATGTTTACCATACATGCATGCTACGGGACTTGCAAACTTCAATACAAGTATTTCTCAAATTCACAACTACTCAACTAGCACAACTTTGATATCACTATCTCCATATCTCAAAACAATCATCAAGTATCATACTTCTCTTAGTATTCAATGCCCTTATATGAAAGTTTCTTATTATGCCTAAAATAAAATTGCCATGTTGTTCTAAAGAACTCTCAAAATAATATAAGTGAAGCATGAGAGATCAATTATTTCTATAAAATAAAACCACCGCCGTGCTCTAAAAGATATAAGTGAAGCACTAGAGCGAAAACTATATAGTTCAAAAGATATAAGTGAAGCACATAGAGTATTCTAATAAATTCCAATTCATGTGTGTCTCTCTCAAAAGGTGTGTACAGCAAGGATGATTGTGGTAAACTAAAAATCAAAGACTCAAATCATACAAGACTCTCCAAGCAAAACACATATCATGTGGCGAATAAAAATATAGCTCCACGTAAAGTTTCTGATGAACGAAGACGAAGGAGGGGATGCTTTCCGGGGCATCCCCAAGCTTAGGCTTTTTGGTGTCCTTGTATTTTACCTTGGGGTGCCTTGGGCATCCCCAAGCTTAGGCTCTTGCCACTCCTTGTTCCATAATCCATCAAATCCTTACCCAAAACATGAAAACTTCACAACACAAAACTTAAAAGAAAATCTTCGTGAGCTCCGTTAGTAAAAGAAAAGAAAACACCACTTCAAGGTACTGTAATTAACTCATTCTTGATTTATATTGGTGTTAAACCTACTGTATTCCAACTTCTCTATGGTTTATAAACTCTATTACTAGCCATAGATTCATCAAAATAAGCAAACAACACACGAAAAATAGAATCTATCAAAAACAGAACAGTCTGTAGTAATATGTAGCTTTCGAATACTTATGGAACCCCAAAAATTCTAAAATAAATTGCTGAACGTGAGTAATTTATCTATTAATCATCTGCAAAAAGAATTAACTAAATATCACTCTCCAGTAAAAAATGGCAGGAATTCTTGTGAGCGCTAAAGTTTCTGTTTTTTACAGCAAGATCAAAAAGACTTTCCCCAAGTCTTCCCAACGGTTCTACTTGGCACAAACACTAACTAAACACAAAAAACACAACCAAAGCAGAGTCTAGATAAATTATTTATTACTAAACAGGAGCAAAAAGCAAGGAATAAAAATTAAATTGGGTTGCCTCCCAACAAGCACTATCGTTTAACGCCCCTAGCTAGGCATAAAAGCAAGGATAGATCTAGGTATTGCCATCTTTGGTAGGCAATTCTTCAATAAGAAACCTATAACTTTTAGGAGTTTCTTTCTTTTTATTAATTATCAAACTCCTAGGCACGAAATCAATAAAATCATTTGTAGCAAAAGGTTCCTTAAGGATAGTGAGAAAATTGGGGTGAACACTTATGGATTTGAGGTCCGCATTTTCCTTACTAGAAGTTTCACCCTTATTTTTAGGAACATACATCAATTTGGCAATCTTAGCATTAGGAGGAGTGTTTTTCATGGAAGAAAAGGCAGACCCAAGGTTGGTAATAATATCCTCAATTTTATCAATGCTAGTGGAATCTTGATCTATCTTTTCATTAATCATAGGTCCCTTTTCTTTAAAAATTTAAGAGCAACTCCTACCTTAGATCCGTATTGGGTAATTTGGTTATGGATCTTCCTATCCAAATTTTCAATTAACTCTACGGTGGCAACTTTATTTTCAATAATTTCAAGCCGTTGCATCACATGTTCCAAAGTTAAAATAGTTCCATTAATCAAAAGAGGTGGTGGGCCAAACAAATCTATCATAGCATTATAAGAATCAAAAGAATGGCTACCCAAGAAATTTCCTCCGGTAATGGTATCAAGAATACATCTATTCCAAGGAGTGATGCCTACATAAAAATTGCGAAGAAGAACAGAAGTAGATTGCTTCCTAGTAGATCTATTTTGCGCATTGCAAATTTTGTACTAGGCATCCTATAGATTTTCTCCCTCCCTTTGTTTAAAATTAAGAACTTCATTCTCGGGAGACAAAGGAGCGGATAAAGGACTAGCCATAGTGACGAAGCAAGCAAAAAAAAGGCGATCGGAAAGAGAGGGCGAAAGGAAAAGAGGGCGAATAAAACGGCAAGGGTGAAGTGGGGGAGAGGAAAACGAGAGGCAAATAGCAAATAATGTAATGCGAAGGATAAGAGTTGTGATGGGTACTTAGTATGTCTTGACTTGGTGTAGATCTCCCCGGAAACAGCGCCAGAAATCCTTCTTGCTACCTCTTGAGCACTGCGTTGGTTTTCCCTTGAAGAGGAAAGAGTGATGCAGTAAAGCAGCGTAAGTATTTCCCTTAGTTTTTGAGAACCAAGGTATCAATCCAGTAGGAGACCACGTGCGAGTCACCTCGTACCTACACAAACAAATAAGAACCTCGCAACCAACGCGATAAAGGGGTTGTCAAGCCCTTCACGGCCACTTGCAAGAGTGAGATCTGATAGAGATAATAATGATAAGATAAATATTTTTGGTATTTTTATGATATAGATTGAAAGTAAAGATTGCAAAATAAAATAGATTGGAAACTTGTATGATGGAAGATAGACCCGGGGGCCATAGGTTTCACTAGTGGCTTCTCTCAAGATAGCATAAGTATTACGGTGGGTGAACAAATTAATGTCGAGCAATTGATAGAAAAGCGAATAATTATGAGAATATCTAGGTATGATCATGTATATAGGCATCACGTCCGAGACAAGTAGACCGAAACGATTCTGCATCTACTACTATTACTCCACACATCGATCGCTATCCAGCATGCATCTAGAGTATTAAGTTCATAAGAACAGACTAATGCCTTAAGCAAGATGACATGATGTAGAGGGATAAACTCATGCAATATTATATAAACCCCATCTTTTTATCCTCGATGGCAACAATACAATATGTGTCGTTTCCCTTTCTGTCACTGGGATCGAGCACCGCAAGATTGAACCCAAAGCTAAGCACTTCTCTCATTGCAAGAAAGATCAATCTAGTAGGCCAAACCAAACTGATAATTCGAAGAGACTTGCAAAGATAAACCAATCATACATAAAAGAATTCAGAGAAGATTCAAATATTGTTCATAGATAAACTTGATCATAAACCCACAATCCATCGGATCTCGACAAACACGCCGCAAAAGAAGATTACATCGAATAGATCTCCAAGAGAATCAAGGAGAACTTTGTATTGAGATCCAAAGAGAGAGAAGAAGCCATCTAGCTACTAGCTATGGATCCGAAGGTCTGAGGTAAACTACTCACACATCATCGGAGGGGCCATGGAGTTGATGTAGAGGCCCTCCGTGATCAATGCCCCCTCTAGCGGAGCTCCGGAAAAGGCCCCAAGATGGTATCTCTTGGGTACAGAAGGTTGCGGCGGTGGAAATAGGGTTTCGTGGTGCTCCTGGATGTTTACGGGGTATATGGATATATATATATAGGAGGAAGAAGTAGGTCGGTGGAGCAACGAGGGGCCCACGAGGGTGGAGGGCGCGCCTAGGGGGTAGGCGTGCCCCCTGCCTCGTGGCCACCTCGTTGATTGCTTGACGTCCACTCCAAGTCCCCTGGATCACATTTGTTCCAAAAATCACGTTCCCAAAGGTTTCATTCCGTTTGGACTCCGTTTCATATTCCTTTTCTACGAAACAGTGAAATAGGCAAAAAACAGCAATTTAGGCTGGGCCTCCGCTTAATAGGTTAGTCCTAAAATAATATAAAAGTGTAAAAATAAGCCCATTATCATCCAAAACAGATAATATAATAGCATAGAACAATAAAAAATTATAGATACGTTGGAGACGTATCAGGAGGTGGCTCAATTTTATTTTTGAGTTTTTTGTTTTGCTACTGTTCTTGAATAAAATACACATTATTACCTATGTAGTAATTGTGTTTTGGTATTTTAATTAGTGTTTGTGCCAAGTAAGACCTTTGGGATGGCTTATGGTGATAGTTGCTTTGATCTTGCTGAAAAACAGAAACATTTGCGCCGAGGAAAACAATTCTCTTTTTTAAAAAAGAGCGATAAAATACTGATTCTTTTTGCAGAAGATTAAGATACAAATTTTACAGGTTGGCCTAATTTTTCAGAATTTTTGGAGTTGCCGAAGTATTCGAGAGTTACATATTACTACAGGCAGTTCTGTTTTTGATAGATTCTGCTTTCTATGTGTTGTTTGCTTATTTTAATGAATCTATGGATAGTATCGGGGGTATGAACTATGGAAAAGTTGGAATAAAATATATATTACACCAATATAAATAAAGAATGAGTTCACAACAGTACCATAAGTGGTGATTTATTTTCTTATACTAATGGATCTCATGAGTTTTCTGTTGAGTTTTGTGTTGTGAAGTTTTCAAGTTTTGGGTAAGGATTTGATGGACTATAGAATAAGGAGTGGCAAGAGCCTAAGCTTGGGGACGCCCAAGGCACCCCAAGGTATTGTTCAAGGACAACCAAGGGCCTAAGCTTGGGGATGCCCCCGAAAGCATCCCCTCTTTCGTCTACGTCTATCGGGAACTTTACTTGAGGTTATATTTTTATTCACCACATGATATGTGTTTTGCTTGGAGCGTCTTGTATGATATGAGTCTTTACTTTTTAGTTTGCCACAATCATCCTTGTTATACACACCTTTTGAGTGGGACACGCATGAATCATGATTTATTAGAATACTCTATGTGCTTCACTTATATCTTTTGAGCTAGGCAATTTTGCTCTAGTGCTTCACTTATCTTTTTAGAGCATGGTGGTGGTTTTATTTTATAGAAATTATTGAACTCTCATGCTTCACTTATATTATTTTGAGAGTCTCTCAACAGCATGGTAATTTGCTTTGGTTATGAATTTAGTCCTAATATGATAGACATCCAAGAGGGATATAATAAAAACTTTCATATAAAGTGCATTGAATACTATGATAAGTTTGATTCCTTATGATTGTTTTGAGATATAAAGTAGTGAGTAATTGTGGATTGTATAAATACTTGTGTTAAAGTTTGTGATTCCCGTAGCATGCACGTATGGTGAACCGTTATGTGATGAAGTCGGAGCATGATTTATTTATTGATTGTCTTCCTTATGAGTCGCGGTCGGGGATGAGCGGTGGTCTTTTACTACCAATCTATCCCCCTAGGAGCATGCGCGTAGTACTTTGTTTCGATAACTAATAAGATTTTTGCAGTAAGTATGTGAGTTCTTTATTACTAATGTTGAGTCCATGGATTATACGCACTCTCACCCTTCCACCATTGCTAGCCTCTCTAGTGCGCGCAACTTGATCCGGTGCATTAAACCCACCATATGCCTTCCTCAAAACAGCCACCATACCTAGCTATTATGACATTTCCATAGCCACTCTGAGATATATTGCCATGCAACTTTCCATCATTCTGTTTATTATGACACGCTTCATCATTGTCATATTGCTTTGCATGATCATGTAGTTGACATCGTATTTGTGACAAAGCCACCTTCATCATTTTTTATACATGTCGCTCTTGATTGATTGCACATCCCGGTACACCGCCGGAGGCATTCATATAGTCATATTTTGTTCTAAGTATCGCGTTGTAAGTAAATAAAAGTGTGATGATCATCATTATTAGACCATTATCCCATATGAGGAAAGGATGGTGGAAGCTATGATTCCCCCACAAGTAGGGATGAGTCTCCGGACTTTACAAAAAAAATAAAAGAGGCCAAAGAAGCTCATTCAAAAAAAAGAGAAAAAGAGAGAAGGGGCAATGTTACTATCTTTTTTTTCACACTTGTGCTTCAAAGTAGCACCATGATCTTCATGATAGAGAGTCTCCTATGTTGTCACTTTCATATGCTAGTGGGAATTTTTCATTATAGAACTTGGCCTGTATATTCCAATGATGGGCTTCCTCAAATTTCCCTAGGTCTTCATGAGCAAGCAAGTTGGATGCACACCCACTTAATTTTCTTTTGAAATTTTATAAACTTATAGCTCTAGTGCATCCTTTGCATGGCAATCCCTACTCAGTCACATTGATATCTATTGATGGGCATCTCCATAGCCCGTTAATACGCCTAGTTGATGTGAGACTATCTCCCTCTTTTTTGTCTTCTCCACAACCACAATATTCTATTGCCCATGGCTCACGCTCATGTATTGCGTGAAAGTTGAAAAGGTTTGAGAACACCAAAAGTATGAAACAATTGCTTGGCTTGTCATCAGGGTTGTGCATGATTTGAATATTTTGTGTGATGATGGAGCATAGCCAGACTATATGATTTTGTAGGGATAAGCTTTCTTTGGCCATGTTATTTTGAGATGACATAATTGCCTTGTTAGTATGCTTGAAGTATTATTGTTTTTATGTCAATATTAAACTTTTGTTTTGAATCTTATGGATCTGAACATTCATGCCACAATAAAGAAAATTACATGGATAAATATGTTAGGTAGCATTCCACATTAAAAAATTTGTTTTTATCATTTACCTACTCGAGGACGAGTAGGAATTAAGCTTTGGGATGCTTGATACGTCTCCAATCTATCTATAATTTTTTATTGTTCCATGCTATTCTATTATTTGTTTTCGATGTTTTATATGCATTAATATGCTATTTTATATTATTTTTGGGACTAACATATTAACCTAGAACTCAGTGCCAGTTTATGTTATGAGCTCAGGTGAACAGTAAAATCGAAACAAAATGAAAAAAAAACAAATTCTGATTTTTTATGGTAACCTTTGACAAATGTTTTATATGCTTGAAAATCTTCACCACAAAATGATATTAGTGGAAGTCATAATAAAAAAGAAAAAAATAAGTACTCCAAAATGCTTTCAAAAATAGCATTTTTGGAGCATCAATTTTTTTCTGTCACGGCTTCCAGGAACATTCATTCATGATAAAATTTTGCAAGCAGATAAAACATTTGTCAAAGGTTACCTTATCTTTTTGGAATTTTTGAATTTTTTACTATTTTCTCTGATTTTACTATTCACTCGGGAGCATTTGAGCTCGGGTGGAGATACTCCACGTCCGCTTATGACTAGCTTTATGCAATAGTCGTATGACTCAAACGGGAGAGATGCTACACCTATGGGATAGTTTATACATAGATAAAGTTACAGGTTGACATGTCAGCATAGGGATGAAAATTGGGGGGGGGGGGGGGGGAGCGTGGAGAGAGAAGTCTTTAGGTTGTTATCCCTAGGTTTTGTAATTTTCTCAGACCGGGTGCATACTCGAACTGAATGGCTAACTATAATCTCCCATGTTGGGCGGTCCTTTTTTAGGGGGGCGGGGGAATCATCCATATCAACTAAGTTTTCTCCTTTTTTATCTACTCGCCGCACGAGGATCCTGTTCAATTATTCCACGTCAAAATTTAAAGAAACTTTAATTGTGCAACTTTCCAGCCCTCTTAGGCCAGTAATTTTTGTTGGCATCGGATCATCAATTTGGACGCTTTCAGTCGTCCGATTAGCTCTGACTCCTTAGTGAGCGCTATCCATGTTGGGTTGCTGCTCTGGTGACAATTTTGGGTAAAATGGGCCTGATGGGCTTGCAGCGAAAAAGAGACAAGTCTCTGCACGACCCCCTCGCAAGGTGCGGCTCTGTGGATATTTGGCGCAGGGGTCGCAGCCTAGCGACCACGCGCACCCCCCCCCCCCCCCCCCCTCTCTTCGTGATGCATATTTTCGGCCACCCCAGCTAGCCATTTCCGGTTTTGGAAAGGTTCCCGAACCTCCCGGCCCGATTTGCTTGTGCTTTCTTTTCGCTTTTTCTCTTATTTTTTTCCTTTCCCTTTATAATTTCCGTTTATCTTTTCTTTTAAAATTCCCTTTATCTTTCCTTTTTTTCATTTTTTTCTTTTCAAATTTAGAAGAAAAAAATCTACAATCTAGTAATATTGTGTTCAAATTGGTGAAACTTTTTAAATTTTATTTTATTTTCAAATCAGCAAACATTTTCCGAATTCAAATTCTGTTCATCAAATTCAAAATTTTGTTCATCGAAATTAGAAAAATTCCATCAAATTTCAAAAATGTTTGTGGAATTCAGAAAATGATTTTCCAAAAATGTTCATGGAATTCAAAACATTATTCTCAGACTACTATTATTTTCATCAACTTCAAAATAATGCTCATTACATTTATGTTTTGTTTATGAAATATAAAATTCATAGCAATTCAAAAACTTAAAATAAATTTAAATTTTGTTGACCAGAATTCAAAACATGTTCATTTTTAAACATTGCGGACGTTTTTTGATTTTCTTTACAATTTGTTTTTGAAACTTGTGAACATTTTTGTTGAACGAATATTTTTTGAAATGCATGAATATTTTGGTTTAACGAACATTTTCTTGAAATGCATGAATATTTTGAATCAGTGAACATTTTTTTAATTCATGATAATTTTCTTTCTATTTTTTTGCAAAAATCATGAATATTTACTGAATTTGTAAAAATATTGTTCAAATTTACGTACATTTGTTCAATACACGGACATTTTTTCAAAATCATGGACATTTTTGTTAATCCATGAATATTTTATGAGTTCAGGAATATGTTTCCAAGAACTTTTTTTTAAAATGACAAAATATTTTAAAGAAGAAAAAATAAAAACAGAAAAAAAAATAAAAAAGCAAAAAAAGAAATGAAAAGAGGGGGAGGGAGGGGGGGCGTCCCGGCTCGTTCGTGGGCCGACCAATAGGGGCACGCGGGAGGGCAGGACGTGGGTGCCGGCTCGTTCGCCAGTGTGTCACGCGCGGTATAGGAGCCCCCACTGTGCAGCTCGATGTGCAACCTCTTTACCTTTGAGGTAACCGATCGCTCTGCTGAAGAGAAAAAGGATCAGCTTGTCAATGGGGGTAAACGATGCGATGTGAACCAACCTATACTCCACACAGTTGTTATCAGCTCTTATTCTGTTCTTCGCTATTCATTCGTTGCGCGTATTGTCATTACAGCTGATCTATTGATTTGGGAAATTAGTGGATAGTACATTACTATGATGTTGCCTGAAGCATGACTGTGGACCATGCACCTTAAGCTGGCCATGCTGGTACAAGGTCATCTAAGATACTAGGGATAGCGCCTTGGATATATCAGTCCTAATCTGTCCTAGATTCAGAATCTGGATCAGACATAGGGAACACAAGACCTATTACTTGATTCCCCAGACCATGATGACATAAATAAGTCTACCATATTATGTCCAGGTCAGATCTTTGCAATGCAATCGTCCTCGATGGAATGAAGAGAGGTCACCGATGATAACAAAGTTAAAGAGTCTCATTCAGATTCAAACTTGGGACATCGTGTCATCTGACTAGCTACGTTTTCACCACATGTGCATGTTTTTTTTAACATAGTACAGACGTAAGCGCTCATATAAACGCGCATACACTCACTCCTATGAACGCACACACGCACACCCTATCCCTATGAGCACCTCTGAGAGACTGAGCCGGCATATCATCTTGAGATTTTACGAAGTCACCGTAGGCGCCTCGTAGTCGACGGGAACATCTCCTCCCACTAAAAGCGTATCGCCGGAATTCCTAAAATAAATCCAGGATAAATGGATAACCCGTAGCACAAACAAAAAGGGTATTAAAAAGTCGGTTACCAAAACTTCTACTGTCCTTTCCCCCCTTTGTAAACTTAGTGTATTGTTTTCTTTTGTATATCTCACTTCCATGGCTGCACCTGATAGAGATAGATCTCTTGCAAAGAAGATGTTTCGACCGAGGTATCAGACACATAAAAATGGTGTGTCCTATCTAATCGATGTCTATATGGCTATCTCTCCACAGTTTCTAAAACAAACAAAGAAAGCTACATTTACATCGTTTATTATAATATAACTCAGGTCGTCCTCCTAGCAAGATATAATTCAAATCTCTTCACTCTGTATGTTGTTTAGCTTGCAAGACTTCCGTTACTAAAAATATATAGTTAATGCACATTGTCTTTTAGTTCATACATTTTTTTAATTTTAGTCCGTACAAATTTAACTATCATGTACACGCCTCCATATGCTTATAGAAATATTCAAACCATTTTTTATCGTCAAAGTTATGATGGGCGTTTCTTGGGAGTGAAGTAGAAGACTAGCTAACCTAATGCAGCCAATCATGCATGGATGCAGTCAAAGATTCACTTAGTCTTTCCCAAAGAAAACAATATTCACTTAGTCAAAGATTTGATTCCAACCAGAACAAAGGAACGGGGGTTGGTAGAAGTTTGTTTTTCCTTTTTTTAAGAAATTTCCAATCTACTCATCTTCAATCATGGCAGTACAAAGAACAACAGAGATGATAAAAATTACAACCATGTCTGTGGACCATCTAGCGACGAGTACAAGCACTGGAACGAGCCGAAGGTGCGCCGCCGTCATCGAACCCCCCCCCCCCTACCGGAGTCGGGCAAACATTATTGTAGTAGACAGTAGGGAAGTCATCGTGCTAAGCCCCCATAGGACCAGCGCATCAGAGTAGCAACCATCGCCGATGAAGAAAGTCATAGATTAGAAGGATCAAACTTGCAAAGACCTAAACGATGACGAACGAAAATTGGATCCAAATAGATCCACCAAAGACCAGCACCGACCAAATCCCGCAAGATTCGACGGAGACAAACCTCCACACTCCCCCCGACGATGCTAGACGCACCATCAGAGCGGGGATAGAACGATGGAGACATTGTTCCTACTAAGGGACATCGTCGCCACTACACAGCCCCAACAAAACGCTGACTCTAACGAGAACGAGAACGGGGTCCCTCCCGCCGGTAGGGGCCCGAGATCCTCCACACCTCCATGGCCTAGAAGCCATCGAAGATGGGACGGACCGACGGCGGCGCCGACAGGAGGAGAAGAGCTTTACTACAATAGTAGTCATTGGCACACAAGGAGGTGTTTTTTATTGTTGAGAAAGTATGCTTGTATTCAAATCACGACATAATACAAAGTTATTAACCCAAATACGCACACCCTAATACACGCATAAACAACCAGAATAATAAAGAGCACCCTAAAACAACCAATAAAACATGAAGATCTCCGTAGCTCTGTGTCATCATCTCTGAACCTTGCGAGGAGACCTCTGCAACACCGTAATATGCATCCAAACCCAAGTAGGTCCTCATCTTCAACCACGGCATAATCATCGTCATGCTGCTCCCCCACTTCTTCGCTCCGGCGCCAAAAAGACAAGGACAAACATGTGCATCCAAGACGCATGCACCAGCCTTCGCCATATGTGGCTTTGAGCACCGCTATACGTGCCCCTTATAGATGGAAGAGAACTAGGATCTGGTTCCGGCGTCGCGGCCGGGCCAACTGCCGGGCAAAGCAGGACATCCCTCCAGCAGCAGCACAAAGAAGAATGAAGAAACACAGCAGAAAATAATACCGACGAGGAAGAAGAATCTTCGTCTCCACCCAACCACCACCCATCTGAGGACTAAACCGGCCAGTGTCGGTCGACCTCCAGACACCATAGCTCACGACCTCAACGAGATCCTGGGATCCCCCACTCCGCTGACTCCTAGAAGAAGACTAGAGCCCCGTCTGAATGCGAATGGAGCCCGAAGAAACTTATTCAGACGCCCTGCCGCCACGACGGCCTCGGCAACGACTCCCTCAACCCTAACCCTACTGAGAACACACCGGCGCACAAATCCGAGGTTCCCCCTCCATCCCACTGCCGGAGCGGCTGGCGGAGGGAGAGGGAACCAGGGGCGGCGCACAAACGGATCCACTACTTTTAAGATCGCCTCGCTAACCACCCCCGCTTGAAGTGTTACGTAACTTTATGAAACTGTTAGACCGACAACACGTTCTCCATGAGAATGTGTAAGGTACAATGGGACATGAAGTTCTCCACAACAACGTCGAAGCAGGCTAGTAGTACAAAATTGTCCATCTCTTTCACCTCAACCACCTTGTTCGGATCTCTGCCTACCCTATATATCCACCTGCCCCTTCGTAGGTTTTCTTTATAGCTCGGCCGACTTATCCTAGTATTATCTACTCCCTCCGTCCTATAATATAAGAACGTTTTTGTGTCAAAAACATTCTTATATTATGGGACAGAGTGAGTAGCTAATTAACTTTACATTCCAAAAGGAGTAGATTATAGTAGAATTAGTATTTTTATTTTTTCCGTGCTTCTGTAGTTAGATTAGTAGGTACTCCCTCCGTTTCAAAATAGATGACTCAACTTTGTACTAAAGTTAGTATAAAGTTGAGTTATCTATTTTGAAACAGAGGAAGTACTTAATTTTCCTGAAAAAAAGATTCATTCAACGCAATTTCAAAGGTTCTGGTCCGCCGTACACTGCCAGAATACGCTACAAGACGTACTATACAATTAAATTTCAGAAAGAAGAAAAAGCCATACCGAACCTTGTGTAACCCGTGTGCTTTTTTTGGTTGTTATTATAGTATGACTATAAAAGATGGTTGGCTTTGTATACAAGATGGGTTTGATCTGGCTACATGCATACGTGTGCGCAAGCAACACGTACGACGCCATTGACGAGACTAGGATGTTAGGTCCACGCGCGTATAAGTTACATATATATAGGTATGGACGTATGTACGCACGCACGCAGGGCTAGCATATGCACTGTTGTTTTTCATAATAGTCGTTAACCCGTGCATTCGCACGGGCTAGTCTTGACGGTTCTGCAAAACATTATTATTTTGCCATTTGTGTTGCCTTCTATTTTCTATGCATGCATGACTTATATGAGATTGTTAATTTGTAAGCTACTTTAAAAAAGTAATTCAGATATCATTGTATTGTAATTTTTCAAATTTATTTAAAAACAACTTCATATAAAAGAATCATTTATGAATTCACATTAATAAAATTCTTACATGTTCGGCGTTGCAGCGTTAAACTAATATGTACTTCCTCTGTAAAGAAATATAAGATCATTTAGATGACTATTTTTGTGATCTCAACATTCTTATATTTCTTTACGGGGCTTGCAACAACCATCCAACTCTTTGATCTCAAAGAAGAAGAAAAAACCCAACTTTAAAATGGTGCAAAACATGAGGTGGACGTACATAGATTTATAGATCCCTTTTCCTGCAGAGTTTATATCTATTTGACATTTACTTCAGAATTTAAGAATTCATTTCATGTAGCAAAGAACTACTAAATCATTTTTATTTGTGACAATATGCATCTGAGAATTTAAAGCACCAAGAACAAAGGATTCAACAGTCGAGGAGTTTCAGTTGTCAGGTCCTAAATGAAATAAAGAAACCAATATTTAGAAAACTCCAAATACTATATTGTAATGGTTCTAAATAAAATTTGAAAATAGACATACCTAGGCCTTAAACATCATGCATCATATATAGGGAAAATCCATCCTACCACCTGGGGTAGTTACCCCACATGTCTCATATACTACCATGTGGTACTATATATACTATTTTATTATTTTAAATATGTTCATATACTATATCTAAGATATTTCAAAGCAAGTTACATGAAAAAATTGCATATGAGCCCATAGTTTTTGTTATATTTGCGAAATACGTACATATTTGTATGTAAAAAAGAGCATACTCAAAACAAGGTATATACTACCTAAAAATTAGTATATATACTACCTAATCATTGTTATATACCACATACTACACGTACATACTCTTGGTTTCGTCAGATACTACATACAACATACAAAACGCAAGTGGTGGTAACTACCACTGCTTGTAGGATATATATATATATATATATATATATATATATATATATATATATATATATATATATATATATATATCCTAAGAAAACACTGAAAATAACGTAGCCAACATGTAGGAATAGAATAGTCCAACATATTTTTCTCAACACAAACACTATTGATAGTTTAGAGTTCATATTATTACCAAGAAAATGGAAGCGAAAGCAAGCAAAATAATTCTACTGGGCCATGCTTTAAGGAAAAACATATATTTCTGACGTGGTGCTTTAAAAAAACATGTACCATGGTATCCTGCAACAATCATGATGAAGTAAAGTATATATGTTCTACTATTAAAATTTCTAAAGTTGATTGATGATGACAAACATTTGTTCTTATAGTTCAATAACAACATTATGGTACTTCAATAAGAAACAAAAGAACACACAACTTCAATGGTGTCCTTCACTTCCATTGGTACCTTCTATCCATCCGGTTTAAAAAAGTCAATGAGAAAATTTTGTAAAAACGTAATGATCCTGAGATCAAACCTGCTGAACACAATTAGACATGCTCCTCTAGACTCTGAAACATAAACCAATGTACATCAAGGACAAATTAGGTCTAGACATGATCATGGTGGCAAATTGATTGTATAGGTTAGTAACCGTAGAACAAAACTACATTAAGATTTTGGTAGGTTCAAACCTTCGACATGAGAAGAATAGATATAAGAGAGCAAATAACATGTGCCAATACTACTTTTCATATTAAGACTTTTCATCTATGTTAAATTTTATATCATGCATATACGCTGCCACAATCCAACTATTACACGACTTTATTCAGTATCATCATCGCCACATGGATTTTAAATGAACCTCACGCCCGTGTGGTGGAAGAGATAAATGTCACAGTGGAGGATATATAGATCAGTAGAAAGATATGATTGCACCAATCAATACTAACCTGTGGGCATTGAAGATTCTAGTCTGCTGATCAGGCAGATATATCAAACATGCATGATATTTATGCTATGGCCATGGATGTGAGCCTATTGTTTGCGATTGAAGCTGCTTTTACGCTACCACGCATCCTGTACTGCAGAAGATTGGGCTACTCCTGCTCAAACGCGCAACAACCGCCACAACTCAAGAGAACAGAGATCCATTAACTCACACAGATAAAGCTTGAACGTATGAGATATTGAGATGAGACGATAGATGGGGGATTAATTTATTTTCTATGAAGGAAAGATTGTGATAAAGTAAGCTGCAAATTGTTTTATGTGTATTCAAATGTACCTGCTGTGTTGTGAACCCTTCTTAGAGGAATCAACACATACTTTAGTTCACGCATATATGTATGTCTGTGTATGTCTACAGCTGTGCTAGTATTGTTCAGTCAAAATTGCTATATACATTCTGAATATAATTTGTGTATAATAGATGATTGCATACCTCAACATGTATCTATATATGATGCTCCTGGTTTTCCTCATCTATTGAACTGATTAGAAGCATGCGTGGCTTGCGGAACTGCGTGTCCGGCAGCACTGCCTTGAACAATGCCTGCTTGTCTCCAACTCTCCATACCCCTCATGTCCAGAGCGCCAGGCCTCCAGTGCTATTGCTTTCTCAGGCCATATTATGAACTTAAGGAGAAAGACACATAACTGCACTAATTATTTTATGTAAACTCAGAAAAAAGAGAATAACAACATGATATGCGAAACATCTCTTACCTTCTACAATCTTGAGCGGTCAAAATTTTCAAAGCAGTTTTTCCTCCCCCATTGAGAGAATAGCATATATAGGCTCCACGTGCAGTTGTTTTTGGGATTTTTCTTGGTACTGATTATTTAGAAATAGATGAGCTATGAGTGATGTGCATAACTTCTAATGTCCCTAAAGATATTATCCGTCACTCACTCTAGTGATCTAAATACCGTGCTTCCAAGAATTTATTTGTTTGGTACATAAATCATCATCTCCTCCATAACAAAGAAATATCCTCAGACTTTACACAATGAATAAAGGTAGCAAGAGATTACCTCACATATATATTGTAGTTATCTTTTCAATGAAACATCATTCGCTTTTATTCTGATTGGACAAAGTGAATGTTCTTTTTTTAGTCATAGTGACCCAAGACATAAATCAACTTGTATCTTCACATTCGAGCTTAGCAAAGAAACTGAAAATTGCCTAAAAGGCTAAGATTTGCACATGATCCAAGTGACCCAATCTAGCCACGGTAAAGTCTACGAAGATGATTGACTACCTTACTGTGTAATTAACTGATGGAAATTTGGCTCAGCTTCTAGGATAATTCTGCTACTACTTTACCAGTTGGATTTTTTTTCATTAGAATAAAAGAACACAAACCATTATGGGGCCGCTATGGAATTAGCAGAACCATGATTCTGATCTTTTTTGCATGAACCATGATTCTAATCTGCTATAAGATTTATCCTTAAGTTCGTCATATTCAGACCTCACATGTGAAAAAACACCTAGCAAAACCGTGTATGCATGAAAGAAACATCAACAGTTAGTATTATCTAGATAATCATGGGAAGAACATATAGAAGTTAATAAAGTTTGGGAGGAATCGATCAAGTGTGGGGAATTTACCTGGTTGCTAGCTAGGTAGCATGGTCTATTAGCAAATAAAGCACGTACTGCAGGATTCAATCTACGTCGTCGTTGCCTGTTAATACGTGCGCTTCTGAATAGCTTGTGGTTGCTAGCTAGCTAGCATGGTCTATTAACAAATAGAGCACGTACTGCAGGATTTATTCTACGTCATCGTTGCCGGGTAGTACGTGCACATTTGGGCAGCTTGCTTCGTCATATTCGTCGGCGGCACATGCCGCGCCGTGCCAATATAAATAAAACCTGGCATATAACCAATAGTCACAATGAAACATCATTCGCTTTTATTCTGATTGGACAAAGTGAATGTTCTTTTTTTGGTCACACTGACCCAAGACATAAATCAACTTGTATCTTCAAATTCGAGCGTAGCATAGAAACTGAAAATTGCCTAAAAGGTTAAGATTTGCACATGATCCAAGTGAACCAATCTAGCCACGGTAAAGTCTACAAAGATGATTCACTACCTTAATGTGTAATTAACTGATGGAAAATTGGCTCAGCTTCTAGGATAATCCTGCTACTACTTTACCAGTTGGATTTTTTTTCATTAGAATAAAAGAACACAAACCATTATGAGGCCGCTACGGAATTAGCAGAACCATGATTCTGATCTTTTTTTGCATGAACCATGATTCTAATCTGCTATAAGATTTATCCTTATGTTCGTCATATTCAAACCTCACATGTGAAAAAACACCTAGCAAAACTATGTATGCATGAAAGAAACATCAACAGTTAGTATTATCTAGATAATCATGGGAAGAACATATAAAAGTTAATAAAGTTTATTAGGAATCGATCAAGTGTGGGGAATTCACCTGGTTGCTAGCTAGCTAGCATGGCCTATTAGCAAATAGAGCCCGTACTGTAGGATTCAATCTACGTCGCCGTTGCCGGGTAATACGTGCGCATCTGGGCAGCTTGTGGTTGCTAGTTAGCTAGCATGGTCTTTTAGCCAATAGAGCACGTACTGCAGGATTCAATCTACGTCGTCGTTGCCGGGTAGTACGTGGGCATCTGGGCAGCATGCTTCGTCATATTCGCCGGCTGACACGTGTGGCGCCATGCCAATATAAATAAAACCTGTCATATAAAAATCACGTACGATATTTGTGGCATGTTCAAACCATCAATAGAAAGATCACATTAAGCAAACCTTCACTATTCTTGATTTCATATATGTGAAGGGAGAAGCGACCATGTACAACACATATTTTTGTTGTACTTCTCTAATCCACACATATCCTTTATTGAACCAATTTCATATCCTAGCAGCAAGAAGAAGAGGACACCTTCGTCTAAAAAAAGGAGAAGAGGACACCATAGCTGGTGGGAGGGACGACATGAAAGGAGTTGCAGACAACACGGAGACTTGATGGTTATACATGGCGGCTTCTTGAAGGGCACTTCGGCGGTGGTGCCGGCGCATGGCGCTCAAACGAAAGCGGCCAGAGGCATCTTGTAGTTTCGTACGTGGATATCTCATACGCAGCTGGTTGTTGGACGCCATTTTTTTCATGTTTTTTTACGAAGGTTAATCTACACCGTAATAATTCGGTCCCACCGCAGATGAACGGCTCCTAATTTCTAATTAACGTGGTAATTACTTGAGAGTCTGTAATTAGTATAGGTAAGGTATAGGTATAGATGTAAGTTGACTGAATTTATAAAAAAATTGAGGGAGACTGAATTTATAATTTAAATAAGTTAATTTTGTGTGAGGAGGAACAGTTGAAAGAGAAAGAAGAAATAAGGATGACCGTTCGATCTTAATCTAATGGCCCAGAAAATCAAATTACCCAAAAATGATTTTGCAGATGGCTTACGTGGAACCTGGTTGGGATCTTACTCATAAACTAAACTAAAGATTAAAAGATCGAACATAAATTCATATGTACGTCAGGTATATATAGGTGTACGGTGCAACCAACAAGCGGTGTATGATGCAACATGCAACTATTTGATGCTTTTTTGGAAAACAAGCTCACTTGTCATGTCAAATGCGGAAAATTTCCTCGCCAATATCTAATGGTAGTAACCACCTGCAAAACCATTCGCTTTCAAGAAAAGTCCATATCGACATTCCACGCTGCCCAACCAAGGCATGATTTTGGCCATGGTAGAATCACTCTTGGATTCTGATGATGAACCTGTTCTCCAGAAAAAATGGCTGATTAACAATTGATAATATCTTGTGAACCCGTTGTCGGATATACAAGAGCGTCGATAAGTTTTTTCAATAACATGACAGATGCAGTGAACAGTCCGAAAGAAAAAAAAGAATGTTTTACGGATAATATAAAAGACATCTTAGGATGAGAGAGGACCTTTGTGAAGAGTACATCACCATTTGCACTTAGAGAAAATCTACTTGGTTGTATCCTCCAAACAAGTAAACACCATCGTAAAAAAGTCATATCCTCGAGCCTCCACATGATAGACAATTTATGGGATCAGCATACATACACAAGAATAACCTGTCCAGGAGAGAATGAAACATTCTTTTCGTTAAACATTGTCGACAAGTAGTTGTCTAGGAAGCGTCGTGTAGCTTCTGTCGGAAGGCACAATACGTATCATCATGAGCCCATCAGTTGCCAGATGTGCCAAATGGTCAGCAACACCATCACCTTGACACCAAGCTAATTGCTTAGGGACAATTCCGCAAATCCTACCATCACTTTTTTCACACTCGCTATACTAACTTAATTGATCATTTAGTAAACCATCACCTAACTTTTATTCTCATGTTCTTTACTATCTTGCAAACCTATCCCTTCACACCTACAAAGTACTTCTAGTTTTATTCTTGTTCTAGGTAAGCGAAGGTTAAGTGTGCTAAGAGTTGTATCAGTTTTCGATAGAAGTTGAAGAGAATATAAATTTTGCCTTAGCTCCTGTTGGGCTCCACACTCTTATTTATCAAAAAAGCTACAATTGATCCCTATACTTGTGGGTTATCAGTCGGCATGACCTGTTGTGACATAGAACAAGCGGAATATCCCCCAGTCTGGCATTCGGTCAATGGTGTAGACTGCGCGGTCCCACGGACGGCCGCGACGTTGAAACCGCCTCAGGTAGGGCCCGGAGACAACACGAGCCTGCGAGGGGCCCGGATATATCAACGAAAGGGCGTCCTGGTGTTTAAATACCCAATGCACAACATTGATGTGGTACCTCCCTCACAATCTGGGCAGTCACGCGGGAAGGTTCAGGACGTAGGGTGGTAGTCCCACCACATCAAGCAAACGGGATCGAGTCCTGTGATAGCATGCACTCCAAACTGGTATGGCATGTCGGCATGACCTGCTGTGACACATAACAAGAGGAATATCCCCCGGTCAAACCCTTCTGGCATTCGATCGACGCCATAGACTGCGCGGGCCCATAGATGGCCGTGTCGTCAAAAATTGCCGCAGGGAGGTCACGGAGATCGCACTGGCTTGAGTGGGGCCTAGATATATCAACGAAAGGGTGGTCCGGTGTTTAAATGCCCAATGCACAACATTGATGTGGCACCTCCCTCACAAACCAGACTGTCACGCAGGAAGGTTCGGGACGTATGGTAGTAGTTCCCCCACATCAAGCAGACGGGAAGGAGTCTTGTGATCGCATGCACTCCAACCTGGTCTGGCATGTCGGCATGAACTTCGGTGACACAGAACAAGAGGAATATCCCCCAGTGAAACCCCTCTGGCATCCAGTCAATGTTGTAGACCGCGCGGGCCCACGGGTAGTCGCGACGTCAAAAACCACCCCAGGGAGGGCTCGGAGACCGCACCGGCCTGCATGGGGCTCGAATATTTCAACGAAAGGGTGTCTTGGTGTTTAAATAGACAATGCACAACATTAATTAACACAAAACGGACAGGCCTATAGGAAGGTCAGGACGTAGGGTGGCAGTCCCACCACATCGAGCAGACGGGAGGGAGTATTGTAACCGCATGTGCTCCAACCTGATTTGGCATGTCGGCATGACATGTCGTGACACAGAACAAGAGGAATATCACCCGGTCAAACCCCTCTGGCATCCGGTCAATGCCACAGACCACACGGACCCACGAGTGGACGCAGCATCGAAAACCACCCCAGGGAGGGCCCGAAGACCGCACCAGCCTGCGTGTGCCGATATATATCAACAAAAGGGCCTCCTAGTGTTTAAATACCCGGCACACATCATTGATGTGACACTTCCCTCACAAACTGGATAGTCATGCAGAAAGGTTCAGAACGTAGTGTGGCGGTCCCCCACATCGACCAGACGGGAGGGAGTCATGTGATCGCATGCGCTCCAACTTGCTCTAGCATGTCGGCATGACGTGTCATGACACAGAACAAGAGGAATATCCTCTGGTTAAACCCCTTTGGCATTCGGTCAATGTTGTAGACCGTGCGGGCCCACGGATGGCCGTGGTGTCAAAAACCACCCCAGGGATGGCCTGGATAACGCACCGGCATGCCTGAGGTCTGGATATATCAACGAAAGGGCGGCCAGGTGTTTAAATACCCAATGCACAACATTGATGTGACACCTCCCTCACAAACCGGACAGTCATAGAGGGATGTTCAAGATGTAGTGTGGTTTTCCCCCCACATCGAGCATCCGGCAGGGAGTTATGTGATCGCACGCTCCAACCTGGTCTAGCTTGTCGGCATGACCTGCCATGACGCTAAAAAAAAGGAAGCCGAGTGTGGCCCCAAAACACCTAGCTTACAAAGGACTCATGCTAGTATATGGGAGCTCCCGCCTTGCCGGAGAAAGTCGTTGAAGACACTCAGCTTACATGTACGCCATAAAGAATGAACGGCACACACCGTACCTGGGGTACATGGTTTAGGTCTAAGCCATGAAGCCGTGCGGGCACACAGCGTTCTTGGTGTACACGGCTTAGGTCTAAGCCATGAAACTGTGTGGGCGCACGGCGTACAGGAGCATTACGCCTGTAAACCATGAATCCCTCCATGCACATAGCTTACTATAACACATGACTTATAGCCTCACCACATGGTGTCGCCGTTAGGGCGGCTGTTCGTGATCTCACTCTGTTTGCCGAGTGCCTCCGTTTTATACTCGGCTTTGCCTATATGACGTGCTCTCGATATACAACACTCGACTTATACCATCTAAGGCGAAACATTCTAAGCCCTGTGCGCTACGCTGAGTGTAACACTCGGCTTAGAGTTTGCCGTGGTTAAAATGGTCTTTGCCGTGTATGAAGCATACACGGCTTCGTTTGTTTTTCATGTAGTGTAACAAGATATAATTTAAATCTCTTCACTCTATATGTTATTTAGCTTGCAAGACTTCCATTACTATGTATATATAGGGTCGCACTATTCGTCACCCTGGTTGAGGAATAGTTATTCTTCACCCCCCTCTATTTTACCATCAATGCACCGTAATTTTACATTCCGTAAGTTTTGTCTTATTTCCGACGTAAAAAGAGACCGTAAGAAAAAATATATAATCGCCGTAAAAAATATTTTATGTTATGTAAAATTACAAACGTAAAAACATAGTCTAAAATATACATAAACTACAAATTTTCTTGTCTTATGACCTATATTTTTATTTGCTTATATCAAATTTTATGTAGTGAATCAATAGAAATGTAACTATTTGAATTCTAAACGTAATTTAATTACGAAATGATCGTAAGATTACCTCGGGTGAAGAATAACTTATTATGCACCCTAGATGATGAATAGTAACACTATATATATAGGGGTTGCGCTATTCGTCACCCTGGATGAGGAATGGTTATTCCTCACCCCCCCTCTATTTTACCATCAATGCACTGTAATTTTACGTTCCGTAAGTTTTATCTTATTTCCGACGCAAAAAGAGACCGTAAGAAAATATATAATTGTCGTAAAAAATATTTTATGTTATGTAAAATTACAAACGTAAAAACATAGTCTAAAATACACATAAACTGTAAATTCTCTTGTCTTATGACCTATATTTTTATTTTCTTATGTCAAATTTTATGTAGTGAATAAATAGAAATGTAATTATTTGAATCCAAACGCATTTTAATTATGAAATGATTATAAGATTACCTCGGATGAAGAATAACTTATTCTGCACCCTGGATGATGAATAGTAACTATATATATATATATATATATATATATATATATATATATATATATATATATATATATATATATATATATAGTTAACGCATTTTTTGAAGTAGTTCATACAAATTTATCTTTCATGTCCGCGCCTCCATATGTTTATAGAAATATTCCAACCATTTTACCGTCAAAATTATGACGGACCTTGCTCCGGAGTGAAGAAGACTAGCTATAAGCTAGTGCAGCCAATCATGGATGCACTCAAAGGTTCACTTAGTCTTTGCCAAAGAATACAATATTCACTTAGTCAAAGATTTGATTCCGACCAGAACAAAAGAACGGGGGTTGGTAGAAGTTTGTTACACAAGGGGTAGTACAGTAGTAGTGATTGGCACACAAGGAAGTGTTAACGTGTAAGGGACAATGGGACATGAAGTTCTCCATGACAACGTCGAAGCAGGCTAGTAGTACAAAATTGTCCCTCTCTTTCACCTCAACCACCTTGTTAGGATCTCTGCCTACCCTATATATCCACCTGCCCCTTCGTAGGATTTCTTTATAGCTCGACCCAGTAATCCTAGTATTATCTATCTAATTAAATTTACATTCCAAAAGGAGTATATTACGCTAGAATTAGTATTTTTATTTTTTTTCAGTGCTTCGGTAGTCAGATTAGTAGGTACTTAATTTTCCTGAAAAAAGATACATTCAATGTAATTTCAAAGGTTCTGGTCCGCGGTACGCTGTCAGAAGACACTACAAGAAGTACTATACAATTAAATAGGCAGAAAAAGAAATAGGCATACCAAAACTTGCGTAACCCGTGTGATTTCTTTGGTTGTTATTATATAGTACTATAAAAAATGATTGGCTCTGTACACAAAATGGGTTTGATCTGGCTACATGCATACGTGTGCGCAAGCAACACGTACGACGCCATTGACGAGACTAGGATGGTAGGTCCACGCGCGTAAGTTACATATATATATAGGTACGGACGAATGTACGCACGCATGCAGGGCTAGCATATGCACTATTGTTTTTCATAATAGCTACTAATATGTAAGTTGACTGAATTTATAATTCAAATAAGTTAATTTTGTGTGTGGGAGAACGGTTGGAAGAGGAAGAAGAAATAATGATGACTGTTCGATCTTAATCTAATTGCCGAGAAAATCAACATACCCAAAAATGTTTTTCCAGACAGCTTACGTGGAACCCGGTTGGGATCTTACTCATAAACTAAACTAAAGATTAAAAGATCGAACATAAATTCATATGTACGTCAGGTACAGGTGTACGGTGCAACCAACAAGTGATGTATAATGCAATGTGCAACTATTTGATGAATTTTTGAAAAACAAGCTCACTTGTCATGTCAAATGCGGAAAATTTCCTCGCCAGTATCTAATGGTAATAACCACCTGCACAACCATTCGCTTCCAAAAAAGTCCATATCGACATTCCAGGCTGCCCAACCAAGGCATGATTTTGGCCATGGTAGAATCACTCTCGGATTCAGATGATGAACCTGTTCTCCAGAAAAAATGGCTGATTAACAATTGATAATATCCTGTGAATCCCGTTGTCGGATATACAAGAGCGTCGATAAGTTTTTTCAATAACATGACACATGCAGTGAACAGTCTGAAAGAAAAAAAAAAGAATGTTTACGGATAATATAAAACACATCTTAGGATGAGAGAGGACCTTTGTGAAAAATACATCACCATTTGCACTGAGAGAAAATCTACCTGGTTGTATGCCCCAACCAAGTAAATACCATCGTAAAAAAAAGTCATGTCCTCGAGCCTCCACATGATAGACAATTTATGGGACCAGCATACATACACATGAATAACCTGTCCAGGAGAGAATGAAACATTCTTTTCGTTAACATTGTCGACAAGTAGTTGTCTAGGAAGCATCGTGTAGCTTCTGTCAGAAGGCACAATACGTATCATCATGAGCCCATCAGTTGCCAGACGTGCCAAATGGTCAGCAACACCATCACCTTGACACCAAGCTAATTGCTTAGGGACAATTTCACAAATCCTTTCATCACTTTTTCACACTCGCTATACTAACTTAATTGTTCATTTAGTAAAACATCACCTAACTTTTATTCTCACGTTCTTTACTATCTTACAAACATATCCCTTCACACCTACAAAGTACTTCTAGTTTTATTCTTATTCTAGGTAAAATGAAGGTTAAGTGTGCGTAGAGTTGTATTGGTTTTTGATAGAACTTGAAGAGAATATAAATTCTACCTTAGCTCCTCGTTGGGTTCCACACTCTTATTTATTAAAAAAGCTGCAATTGATCCCCTATATTTGTGGGTTACCAGTCGGCATGACCTGCTGTGACACAGAACAAGAGGAATATCCCCCAGTCTGGCATCTGGTCAATGGCGTAGACCGCGCAGGGACGTCGAAACTGCCCCAGGGAGGGCCCAAAGACCACACGAGCCTGCGAGGGCCCCGGATATATCAATGAAAGGGCGTCCTGCTGTTTAAATACCCAGTGCACAACATTGTTGTGGTACCTCCGTCACAATCTGGACAGTCACGCGGGAAGGTTCAGGACGTAGGGTGGTAGTTCCACCACATCAAGCAAACGGGATGGATTCCTGTGATAGCATGCGCTCCAAACTGGTATGGCATGTCAGCATGACCTGCCGTGACACATAACAAGAGAAATATCCCCCGGTTAAACTCCTCTGGCATCCGATCGACGCCATAGACTACGCGGGCCCATAGATGCCCGTGTCATAAAAAACCGTCGCAGGGAGGGCCAGGAGACCGCACTGGCTTGCGTTGGGCCTGGTATATCAACGAAAGGGCAGTCTGGTGTTTAAATACCCAATGCACAACACTGATGTGGCACCTCCCTCGCAAACCGGACAGGCACGCAGGAAGGTTTAGGACGTAGGCTGGTAGTTCCCCCACATTGAGCAGATGGGAGGGAGTCCTATGATCACATGCGCTCCAACCTGGTCTGGCATGTCGGCATGAAATTTTGTTACACAGAACAAGAGGAATTTCCCCCAGTGAAACCCCTCTAGCTTCCGGTCAATGGCGTAGACCGAGCGGGCCCACGGATAGCCGCGACGTTGAAAACCGCCCCGGGGAGGGCTTAGAGACCGCACCGACCTGCATGGGGCCCGGATATTTCAACGAAAGGCGCCCTAGTATTTAAATACCCAAAGCACAAGATTGATGTGGCACCGCCCTCACAAATCGGACAGTCACGCGGGAAGGTCAGGACGTAGGGTGGCAGTCCCACCACATCGAGCAAACGGGAGGGAGTCTTGTAACCGCATGTGCTCCAACCAGATCTGGCATGTCAGCATGACATGTCGTGACACAGAACAAGAGGAATATCCCCCGGTCATACCCCTGCGGTATCCGATCAACGCTGCAGACCACGCGGACCCGCGAATGACCGCAACATCGAAAACCGCCCCTGGAAGGGCCCGAAGACCGCACAAGCCTGTGTGGGGCCCGTATATATCAACAAAAGGGCCTCCTTTTGTTTAAATACCCGGCACACATCATTGATGTGACACTTCCCTCACAAACCGGACAGTCACGCAGAAAGGTTCATAACGTAGTGTGGCGGTCCCCCACATCGAGCGGGCGGGAGGGAGTCATGTGATCGCATGCGCTCCAACTTGCTCTAGCATGTCGGCATGACGTGTCATGACACAGAACAAGAGGAATACCCCCCTGTTAAACCCCTTTGGCATTCGGTCAATGATGTAGACCGTGCGGGCCCACGGATGGCCGTAGTGTTGAAAACCACCCCAGGGATGGCCCGGAGAATGCACCGGCATGCGTGAGGTATGGATATATCAACGAAATGGCGACTAGGTGTTTAAATACCCAATGCACAACATTGATGTGACACCCCCTCACAAACCGGAAAGTCACGGAGGAATGTTCAGGGTGTAGGGTGGTTGTCCCCCCACATTGAGCATCCGGCAGGGAGTTATGCGATTGCATGCTCCAACCTGGTCTGGCTTGTCGGTATGACCTGCCATGACGCAGAACAAAAGGAAGCCGAATGTGGCCCCAAAATAGTTGGCTTACAAAGGACACATGCCAGTATATGGGAGCTCCCGCCTTGCCGGAGAGAAAGTCACTGAAGACACTCAGCTTACATGTACGCCATAAGAATGAACGACACACACCGTTCCAGGGGTACATGGTGTAGGTCTAAGCCGTGAAGCCGTGCAGGCACACAACGTTCTTGGTGTACACGGCTTAGGTCTAAGCCATGAAGGTATGTGCGCACACGGCGTACAGTAACATTACGGTTTACCTGTAAACCATGAATCCCTCCATGCACATGGCTTACTATAACACACGACTTATAGCCTCACCACATGGCGTCCCCGTTAGGGCGGCTGTTCATGATCTCACTCTGTTTACCGAGTGCCTCCATTTTATACTCGGCTTTGCCTATAGGTCGTGCTCTCGATATACAACACTCGACTTATGCCGTCTAAGGCGAAACATTCTAAGCCTTGTGCGCTACGCCAAGTGTAACAGCCGGCTTAGTTTGCCGTGGTTAAAATGGTCTTTGCCGTGTATGAAACATAGACGGCTTCGTTTGTTTTTCCTGTAGTGTAGCAATATATAATTTAAATATCTTCACTCCATATGTTATTTAGCTTGCAAGACTTCAATTACTAAAAATATATATGTAGTTAATACAATTCATTTTTGAAGTAGTTCATAGAAATTTAACTTTCATGTCCGCGCCTCCATATGTTTATAGAAATATTCCAACCATTTTATCGTCAAAATTATAATAGACCTTGCTTCGGAGTGAAGAAGACTAGCTATAAGCTAGTGCAGCGAGTCATGTTTAACTTGAGCGATGCTTTCTCCTTCGCGGGGCCAAATATATATATATATATATATATATATATATATATATATATATATATATATATATGTATGTATATATATATATAATTGTGATCACGATGAACAAGATGCATAGGATAAAACTTTTGATGAAATTTCAATTTCAATCATTTGTAGTTCCATGACCTCGTATCATCACATAGCCTATACCATGTCAATGCATCTTCCCTCAATGATAAAGGGAAGACCTTCTTTTTAACAACATCTCCGGGTACACCTGCAAGCTTAAATAATGCACAAACTTCATCAACATATATTAGGTGCTCATCAGGATGCATTGTTCCATCTCCTGCAAAAGGATTAGCTAGCAGTTTTTCTAACATACCCGAAGGAAATTCAAAGCAGACATTTTCATTTTAAGTAGGTTTAGTAGGTTGAGGAGCAACTCTTCGCTCTACTGGTCGGAGCGAAGATACCCCGAACAAGCCCCTCAGAGGATTACTTTCCATAGTAACAAGTGACAGTAAATTTCAGCACACTATATAAATTTTTCCTTACCAAATTCCACCTACCAAAGGCGCTTCACTCCCCGGCAACGGCGCCAGAAAAGAGGCTTGATGACCCACAAGTATAGGGGATCGGTCGTAGTCCTTTCGATAAGTAAGAGTGTCGAATCCAACAAGGAGAAGAAGGAAATGATAAGCGGTTTCCAGCAAGGTATTCTCTGCAAGTACTGAAATAAGTGGTAACAAATAGTTTTGTGATAGGATAATTTGTAACGAGCAACAAGTAACAAAAGTAAATAAAGTGCAGCAAAGTGGCACAATCCTTTTTGTAGCAAAGGACAAGACTGGACAAACTCTTATATAGAGAAAAGCGCTCCCGAGGACACATGGGAATATCAGCAAGCTAGTTTTCATCACGTTCATATGATTCACGTTCGGTACTTTGAGAATCTGATATGTGGGTGGACCGGTGCTTGGGCGTTGTCCTTACTTGGACAAACATCCCACTTATGATTAACCTCTATTGCAAGCATCTGCAACTATAACAAAAGTATTAAGGTAAACCTAACCATAGCATGAAACATATGGATTCAAATCAGCCCCTTACGAAGCAACGCATAAACTAGGGTTTAAGCTTCTGTCACTCTAGCAACCCATCATCTACTTATTACTTCCCAATGCCTTCCTCTAGGCCCAAATAATGGTGAAGTATTATGTAGTCGACGTTCACATAACACCACTAGAGGAGAGACAACATATATCTCATCAAAATATCGAACGAATACCAAATTCACATGACTACTAATAGCAAGACTTCTCCCATGTCCTCAGGAACAAACGCAACTACTAACAAAGCATATTCATGTTCATAATCAGAGGAGTATTAATATGCATATAGGATCTGAACATATGATCTTCCACCAAATAAACCAACTAGCATCAACTAGAAGGAGTAATTAACACTACTAGCAACCCACAGGTACCAATCTCGGACTTGGAGACAACAATTGGATACAAGAGATGAACTAGGGTTTTGAGAGGAGATGGTGCTGGTGAAGATGTTGATGGAGATTGCCCTCTCCCGATGAGAGGAGCGTTGGTGATGACGATAGCGATGATTTCCCCCTCCCGGAGGGAAGTTTCCCCGGCAGAACAGCTCCGCCAGAGCCCTAGATTGGTTCCGCCAAGGTTCCGCCTCGTGGCGGCGGAGTTTCGTCCGAGAAGATGGCTTATGATTTTTTTTCCTCATCGAAAGACTTCATATAGCAGAATATGGACATCGAAGGGCCACCAGGGGGCCCACGAGGTAGGGGCGCGCCCAGGGGGGTAGGGCGCGCCCCCCACCCTCGTGGGCAGGGTGTGCCCCCCTGGTGAACTTCTTGCGCTCAGTATTTTTTATATATTCTGAAAACATCTTCCATGAAGTTTCTGGACTTTTGGAGCTGTGCAGAATAGGTCTCTAATATTTGCTCCTTTTCCAGGCTAGAATCCCAGCTGGCGGCATTCTCCCTCTTTATATAAACCTTGTAAAATAAGAGGGAATAGGCATAAGTATTGTGACATAATGTGTAATAACAGCCCATAATGCAATAAATATCGATATAAAAGCATGATGCAAAATGGACGTATCAATCAACTTCAATACCTCTTTCAGAAACTTTATGCCCAAAGACAATACCTTCATTAACCATAAAGTGCCACTTTTCCCAATTCAAGACAAGATTAGTTTCTTCACATCTTTGCAAAACTTGATCAAGGTTGCTTAAGCAGTCATCAAAAGAGGATCCATGGACGGAAAAATCGTCCATGAAAACCTCACAAATCTTTTCACAAAAGTCAGATAATATAGCCATCATGCATCTTTGAAAGGTAGCAGGTGCATTACATAAACCAAAAGGCATACATCTATAAGCAAAAGTACCAAAAGGGCAAGTAAAAGTAGTCTTTGATTGATCTTTGGCTGACACGGGTATTTGAGAGAAACCAGAATAACCATTTAGAAAGCAAAAATGTGTATGTTTGGATAATCTTTCTAGCATTTGATCGATAAAAGGTAAGGTGTAATGATCCTTTTTAGTGGCCTTATTTAATTTGCAGAAATCAACTACCATCCTATAACCTGTAATAATTCTTTGAGGAATCAATTCATCTTTATCATTAGGAACGACAGTAATACCTCCCTTCTTAGGGACACAATGGACAGGACTTACCCACTGACTATCCGCAACGGGATAGATTATACCTGCCTCAAGGAGCTTTAGTATCTCCTTTCTTACTACTAATTTCATTTTAGAATTCAGCCGTCGTTGATGATCACGAACTGGTTTAGCATCTTCTTCCAAATTTATTTTATGTTGACATAGAGTGGGACTAATGCCCTTAAGATTATCAAGAGTATATCCAATAGGAGCACAGTGCTTCTTCAGAGTTTTCAATAATCTCTCTTCCTCATGCTCTGAAAGGTTAGCACTAATAATAACATGATATATCTTTTCTCATCAAGATAAGCATATTTAAGAGTATCAGGCAACAGTTTAAGCTCAAACACGGGATCACCCTCGGGTGGGGGAGGATCCCCTAGGATTTCAACAGGCAAATTGTGTTTTAGAATAGGTTCCTGTTTAAAGAATACTTCATCTATTTCCCTTCTTTCATTCATTCATAAACATATCATTTTTATGGTCTAGCAAATATTGTTCTAAAGGATTACTAGGAGGTACGGCAATAGAAGCAAGATCAATAATTTCATCTTTACTAGGTAATTCTTCTTCACGGTGTTGTCTACTAAATTTAGAGAAATTAAATTCATGAGACATATCATCTAACCCGATAGTAACAACTTCCTTTTTGCAATCTATCTTAGCATCAACAGTGTTTAAGGGTCTACCAAATATAATGGGACAAAAACTATCTTGTGGGGAACCAAGAACAAGAAAATCAGTAGGATATTTAGTTTTCCCACACAAGACTTCAACATCTCTAACAATTCCCATTGGTGATATAGTATCTCTATTGGCAAGTTTAATTGTGACATCAATATCTTCTAACTCAACAGGTGCAATATCATGCATAATTTCTCTATATAGGCCAATAGGTATTGCACTAGCACTGGCACCATATCACATAAGCCATGATAACAATGATCTTCTATTTTAACAGAAATAACAGGCATGCCTACCACAGGTCTAGGTTTATCTTTAGCACAAGGTTTAGCAATTCTAGCGGTTTCATCACAGAAATAAATAACATGCCCATAAATATTATCAGACAAGAGATCTTTAACAATAGCGATATTAGGTTCAACTTTAACTTGCTCAGGAGGTGTATATGCTCTAATATTGCTTTTACGAACCACAGTTGAAGCTTTAGCATGATCTTTTATCCTAACAGGGAAAGGTGGTTTCTCAACAAAAGAAGTAGGAACAATAGGATCATTATAAGTGATAGTCTTTTCTTCAACTTTAATAAGTGCAGCTACTTTTACTTCTATGGGAGGATGATATTTAAACCACATCTCCTTGGGGAGATCAACATAAGTAGCAAAAGATTCACAGAAAGAAGCTACTATCTCAGAGTCAAGTCCATATTTAGTGCTAAATTTACGGAAAATGTCGGTATGCATAAAAGATTTAACACAATCATACTTAGGTGTCGTAGCTGACTTCTTACCTTCATCGAGGTCCCAATCTTCAGAGTTGCGTTTAATTCTTTCCAATAAATTCCATTTGAATTCAATAGTCTTTGTTATAAAAGAGCCAACACAAGAAGTATCGAGCATGGTGCGATTGTTATCAGAAAGCCGAGCATATAAATTTTGAATAATCATCTCTCTTGAGAGCTCATGATTGGGGCATGAATATAACATTGATTTAAGCCTCCCCCAAGAAAGAGCGATGCTTTCTCCCTCCCGAGGCCAAAAATTATATATATAATTGCGATCACGATGAACAAGATGCATAGGATAAAACTTCTGATGAAATTCTAATTTCAATCTTTTGTAGCTCCATGACCCCGTATCATCACATAGCCTATAGCATGTCAATGCATCTTCCTTCAAAGATAAAAGGGAAGACCTTCTTCTTAACAACATCTCCGAGTACACCTGCAAGATTAAATAATCCACAAACTTTATCAACATATATTAGGTGCTCATCAGGATGCATTGTTCCATCTCCTGCAAAAGTATTAGCTAGCAATTTTTCTAACATACCCAAAGGAATTTCAAAGTAGACATTTTCATTTTCAGTAGGTTGAGGAGAAACTCTTTGCTCTACTGGTCGGGGTGAAGATACCCCGAACAAGCCTCTCAGAGGATTACTTTCCATAGTAACAAGTGACAGTAAATTTGAGCACACTATATAATTTTTTCCTTACCAAATTCCACCTACCAAAGGCGCTTCACTCCCCGGTAACGGCGCCAGAAAAGAGTCTTGATGACCCACAAGTATAGGGGATCTATCGTAGTCCTTTCGATAAGTAAGAGTGTCGAACCCAGCGAGGAGCAGAAGGAAATGATAAGCGGTTTCCAGCAAGGTATTCTCTGCAAGTACTGAAATAAGTAGTAACAGATAGTTTTCTGATAGGATAGTTTGTAACGAGCAACAAGTAACAAAAGTAAATAAAGTGCAGCAAGGTGGTCTAATCCTTTTTGTAGCAAAGGACAAGCCTGGACAAACTCTTATATAGAGAAAAGCGCTCCCGAGGACACATGTGAATATCATCAAGCTAGTTTTCATCATGTTCATATGATTCGCGTTCGGTACTTTGAGAATCTGATATGTGGGTGGACCGGTGCTTGGGCGCTGTCCTTACTTGGACAAGCATCCCACTTATGATTAACCTCTATTGCAAGCATTCCCAACTACAACAAAAGTATTAAGGTAAACCTAACCATAGCATGAAATATATGGATCCAAATCAGCTCCTTACGAAGCAACGCATAAACTAGGGTTTAAGCTTCTGTCACTCTAGCAACCCATCATCTACTTATTACTTCCCAATGCCTTCCTCTAGGCCCAAATACTGGTGAAGTGTTATGTAGTCGACGTTCACATAACACCACTAGAGGATAGACAACATACATCTCATCAAAATATCAAACGAATACCAAATTCACATGACTACTAATAGCAGGACTTTTCCCATGTCCTCAGGAACAAACGTAACTACTCACAAAGCATATTCATGTTCATAATCAGAGGGGTATTAATATGCATATAGGATCTAAACATATGATCTTCCACCAAATAAACCAACTAGCATCAACTACAAGGAGTAATTAACACTACTAGCAACCAACATGTACCAATCCCGGACTTGGAGACAAGAATTGGATACAAGAGATGAACTAGGGTTTTGAGAGGAGATGGTGCTGGTGAAGATGTTGATGGAGATTGCCCTCTCCCGATGAGAGGAGCATTGGTGATGACGATGGCGATGATTTACCCCTCCCGGAGGGAAGTTTCCCCGGCAGAACAGCTCCGCCAGAGCCCTAGATTGGTTCTGCCAAGGTTCCGCCTCGTGGCGGCGGAGTTTCGTCCGAGAAGATGGCTTCTGATTTTTTTCCTCATCGAAAGACTTCATATAGCAGAAGATGGCCATCGGAGGGCCACCAGGGGGCCCACGAGGTAGGGGGGGC
Source organism: Triticum urartu (assembly GCF_056163025.1). Lineage (NCBI taxonomy): Eukaryota > Viridiplantae > Streptophyta > Magnoliopsida > Poales > Poaceae > Triticum > Triticum urartu. Next base: position 123,137,047 of record NC_141879.1, read on the forward strand.
GCCCAGGGGGTAGGGCGCGCCCCCACCCTCGTGGGCAGGGTGTGGCCCCCTGGTGAACTTCTTGCGCTCAGTATTTTTATATATTCGAAAAACGTCTTCCGTGAAGTTTCAGGACTTTTGGAGCTGTGCAGATAGGTCTCTAATATTTGCTCATTTTCCAGCCCAGAATCCCAGCTGGCGGCATTCTCCCTCTTTATGGAAACCTTGTAAAATAAGAGAATAGGCATAAGTATTGTGACATAATGTGTAATAACAGCCCATAATGCAATAAATATCTATATAAAAGCATGATGCAAAATGGATGTATCAGTTAGTGATGCCTTTTGGGAACTAATGCACCTAGTACTTTTATGAGGTTAATGAACGAAGTTTTACGTGCTTTCATTGGACGATTTGTGGTAGTCCATTTTGATGATATACTGATTTATAGTAAATCTTTGGACGAACATTAGGAACATTTACGTGCTGTTTTTATTGCTCTACGTGATGCATGTTTGTTTGGTAACCTTGGAAAGTGCACATTTTGCACGGACCGAGTATCTTTTATTGGCTATGTTGTTACTCCACAGGGAATTGAAGTTGATAAAGCCAAGATTGAAGCTATTGAGAGTTGGCCGCAGCCCAAAACGGTCACAAGTGAGGAGTTTCCTTGGTCTCGCTGGTTTCTATAGGCGTTTTGTGAGAGATTTCAGCACCATTGCTGCACCTCTCAACGAGCTTACAAAGAAGGATGTGCCTTTTGTTTGGGGTACCGCACAGGAAGAAGCCTTCACGGTATTGAAAGATAAGTTGACACATGCTCCTTTACTCCAACTTCCTGATTTTAATAAGACTTTTGAGCTTGAATGTGATGCTAGTGGAATTGGATTAGGAGGTGTGTTATTACAAGATGGCAAACCCGTTGCATACTTTTCTGAAAAATTGAGTGGGCCTAGTCTGAACTATTCTACTTATGATAAAGAATTGTATGCTCTTGTTCGGACCTTAGAAACATGCAACATTATTTATGGCCCAAGGAATTTGTTATACATTCTGATCATGAATCTTTGAAACACATTAAAAGTCAAGCAAAACTGAACCGTAGACATGCTAAATGGGTTGAATTCATTGAGACTTTCCCTTATGTCATTAAACACAAGAAGGAAAATGTTACTGCTGATGCATTGTCTCGTCGTTATACTATGCTTTCACAACTTGACTTTAAAATATTTGGTTTGGAGACCATCAAAGATCAATATATGCATGATGCTGAATTTAAAGATGTATTGCAGAATTGTAAGGAAGGGAGAACTTGGAACAAGTTCGTTCTTAATGATAGATTTGTGTTTCATGCTAACAAGCTATGCATTCCAGCTAGCTCCGTTCATCTTTTGTTGTTGCAGGAGGTGCATGGAGGAGGATTAATGGGACACTTTGGCGTCAAGAAGACGGATGATATACTTGCTACACATTTCTTTTGGCCAAAGATGAGACGGGATGTTGAGCGTTTTGTTGCTCGCTGCACTACATGTCAAAAAGCTAAGTCACGACTCAATCCTCATAGTTTATATATGCCTTTGCCTGTACCTAGTGTTCCTTGGGAGGATATATCTATGGACTTTGTTTTAGGTTACCTAGAACAAAGAAGGGGAGGGATAGCATATTTGTTATCATGGATAGATTTTCGAAAATGGCACACTTTATACCATGTCATAAAAGCGATGATGATGTTAATGTTGCCGATTTGTTCTTGTCACACCCTCGATGCGATTATATCTCCCACGTGTCGAGGCACGACTTAGAGGCATAATCGCATTGAAGGCATATGTCGCAAGTCAGGCAATCATCACAAACATCCCATGTAATATAGATAATAAAAGGGATAACATAGTTGGCTTACACTCGCCACGTCAATCAAGTACATAAATAACATTACATCAACCAAACACTCATGGCCCGACTACGGCGCCAAAATAAAAGATAACCCAACATGCGACACGGTCCTGATCACCCCCAACTGGGCACCACTACTCATCATCAGGAAAGGAAACATAGTAACGTTGAGAGTCCTCGTCGAACTCCCACTTGAGCTTGAGCGCGTCACCTGGAGCGGAATCATCAGGCCCTGCATCTGGTGTAATAGTAATCTATGAGCCACAGGGACTCGGCAATCTCGCACCCTCGTGATCAAGACTATTTAAGCTTATAGGTAGGGCAAGGTAAAAATATGTGGAGCTGTAGCAAGCGACTAGCATATATAGTGGCTAACTTATTCGCAAAAGAGAGCGAGATGAGGAGGCAAAGCGCGAGCGAGAAACTAGAGGACAACATGCGCAAACATTACTCCAACACCGTGTCCACTTCCCGGACTCCACCGAGAAGAGGCCATCACGGTAACACACTCAGTTGATTCATTTTAATTAAATTAAGGTTCAAGTTATCTACAACCGGACATTAACAAATTCCCATCTGCCCATAACCGCGGGCACGGCTTTCAAAAGTTTAAATCCCTGCAGGGGAGTCCCAACTTAGCCCATGACAAGCTCTCACGGTCAACGAAGGAATAGACCTCCTCCCAAGACGTTCCGATCAGACTCGGGATCTTGGTTCTTCAAGACATTTCGACAGGTTAAAACAAGACCAGCAACACCACCCAGATGTGCCAACAAATCCCGATAGGAGTTGCACATATCTCGTTCTCAGGGCACACCGGATGAGCAAGACGTCGGGTAGGCTAGCCCAGAGTTGCCCCTGGTAGCCCCGGACATCGCTCGGTTGGACCAACACTCAGAGGAGCACTGGCCCGGGGGGGCTAAAATAAGATGACCCTCGGGCTCCGGAAACCCAAGGGAAAAGAAGCTAGGTGTCAAATGGTAAAACCAAGGTTGGGCATTGCTGGAAAAGCTTTAATCAAGGCGAACTATCAAGGGGTTCCCATTATAACCCAACCGCGTAAGGAACGCAAAATCTGGGAACATAACACCGATATGACGGAAACTAGGGCGGCAAGAGTGGAACAAAACACTAGGCGAGAGGCTGAGCCTTCCACCCTTTACCAAGTGTATAGATGCATTAAAATAACATGGCAATATAATGATATCCCAACAAGTAAATAAATGTTCCAACAAGGAACAACCTCCAATCTTCACCTGCAACTAGCAACGCTATAAGAGGGGCGGAGCAAAGCGGTAACATAGCCAATCAACGGTTTGCTAGGACATGGTGGGTTAGAGGTTTGACATGACAATTTGGGAGGCTTGAAAGCAAATGGTAGGCATCGTAGCATTGGCATAGCAAAAGAGCGAGCATCTAGCAAAGCAAAGATAGTAGTGATTTCGAGGGTATGATCATCTTGCCTGCACAGTTGTCAGAGTTGACTGGATCCTCGAAAGCAAACTCAACGGGCTCCTCGTTAGCGAACTCGTCTCGCGGATCTACCCAAACAAGACAAACAAGCAACAAGGACACAATCAACCACGTGCAAGGATCAAACAATATGATGCGAAGATGGTATGCTATGCAGGATGCGATGCGGGATGCATATGCAAGATATGACAGGAAATGCATGAACCTGGCCTCAACTTGGAAATCCAAGTGTGTCACTGGAAAGATGAGATGAAATCGCTTGAAAACGATATAAAGAACGCCGGAATCGGAGTTACGGTTTGGAAATGGCAAGCTATTCAAATATGGCACCGGTCTGCGATTTACAGCAAGTAGTCATCTAAATGCAATGAGATGAACAAATTACAGCACCCAAACATGACAACAAAATACATGGCAGGGATGCACTCAAGATGCTTAACAAAATTCTACCACTGAGCTACGGCCAATTCATCCATTAACAGGTTCAAACAAGCATGGCAAAAATGCATATGGTAAATAGATCTCAGACTTAGTGAAATTAACACTTGTCTGGAATTTCAGATCAGGTAGCCCTCTTCGGAGCAACAAAACTATATTCTACAGGACCTGAACATGGTAAAGTAAAGCATGGCATGGAGCTACTCAAAAAGCTTAACAAAAGTCCCTTAGTGACCTCGAGCCAAAAGGGATTAAAAAATACATTTGCAAGCATGTGAACATGGCAAAAATATAATCAGTTTTCAGACTTAGTGAAAACTGGCACGTGCTGAAACATAACTCAAGTAGGCATGTTTACGAGCTCGATGCACTCACTACGGTGCAAGTCATGAAAAGATAAGCATACATCCGTGAAAAAGGCACAAAATGCAAGCTAGACATGGCAAGAACAATAGCATGGCATACACGGATCAACTACAACATCATCGGCAAAATTGCAAACAAGTTGACAATCTGCCCAGATTCACAAAGTAGCAAAAGTAGAGCTCGATTGACTCAAGCTAGGGTGCTCCATAATTGCAAACAAAGACATAGATGGATAGAGCACTACAAGATTAACAAAACATCCTTACTGATCATCCTCAAAAGAGGCACGGATCACTAGGAAACAACATGGACATATGGCATCATGAGATAAACAGATCAAGGACTTAGTGGAATTGCTAAGTCCTGAAAACAGAATTACCAAGTGCCTCACTTTGCAAGCTTGCACTAGGCACCACACACATTAAAAAAATACATGGGTTGCACCTCTGGAGATATGGCAAAACCCTTAACAAAACATATATAGAACTTAGGGGCAGATCATGCACACAATAATCATGGCAAAAATGACAAAAAGCTAAACGGAGTAGCAGATCTGACAATTATCTCAAGTAGCCCTCTTCTAACAGCATTTCGGGCATCAATATGATCTCAAATGAAAATGATACAATGGAATGAAATGATGTTCTCTCTGAGATGAACATTTTGATATGCTATATGCCAAAAAACGGAGCTACGGATGCGGAGTTACGGAGCTATGAACATGAGCACATGGATCTGCGATTTAAGGACTTAGAAGAAAATCATCCCGCAAGAAAAGTCAACCCGGGACACGGAAGCCGAGGCGGTGGCGGATCTCGCCGGAGCCGACCGGGATCTCGCCGGAGAGGGAGCGGGGAGGCCGGATCTGGAGCTCCCGCGGCCGGATCTCGACGGCGGCGAGGACGGCGGCTTCGAGACGGCGACGGGCGAAGGCGGCGGCGACCGGGCGCGACGGGGCGGCGCGGATGGCGGCGGCCGAGCCGGGCGGCGGGCGGCGGCGCATGCGCCGGCGAGGAGGCGGCGGAGCGGCGGAGGAGAGGAGCGGTTGGGGCGCGGTAGGCGGCAGCGGCGGAAGCGGGCCGCGGGGGCCGGCGCTGGGCCGCGCGGGCCTCGGCGGCGGCGGCGGGGCGCGGCGCCATGTGGCGGGCGGGGAGTGGCTGGCGTCGGTGTCCGGCGCGGTGCGGACAATGTCCGGCCGCGCGGAGACGATTTTTTTAGGGTTTCGGGGAGGGGGGTCCGAGATTTTCGAGGAGGACCTATTTATAGGCATAGAGGGAGCTAGGAGAGTCCAAATGAGGTGCGGTTTTCGGCCACACGATCGTGATCGAACGATCTAGATGATGGAGAAGGCTTAGGTGAGTTTTGGGCCGAACTGGAGGGGTGTTGGGCTGCAACACACACAAGGCCTTTTCGGTCCCTCGGTTAACCGTTGGAGTATCAAACGAAGTCCAAATGATACGAAACTTGACAGGCGGACTACCGGTAGTAAACCAAGGCCGCTTGGCAAGTCTCGGTCCAATCCGGAAATGTTTAATCCCCACACATGAAAGAAAGGTAGAAATGACCACCGGAGGAGAACGAAGCGCCGGAATGCAAAACGGACAACGGGGAAAATGCTCGAATGCATGAGATGAACAATTATCCAAATGCAATGCAAATGATGACATGATATGAGATGCATGACAACGATAACAACACACGTAGACAAAGACCCGAACCCGAGAAAATAAAATAACTTAACGCCGGAAACGGCAAGAGTTGGAGTGCAAATTGGGAAAGTTACTTCCGGGGTGTTACAACACTCCACCACTACGAAAGGATCTCGTCCCGAGATCTAGGACTGAAAGAACGCCGGGTACTCAGAACAGAGGTGATCCTCGCGTTCCCAGGTAGCTTCACGGTCGGAATGGTGTGACCACTTGACTTTGAGGAATTTGATTGACTTATTGCGAGTCTTGCATTCAGTCTCTTCAAGAATAGCCACTGGGTGCTCACGATAAGAGAGATCTTCTTGGAGCTCAATGTCCTCGAAGTTGACGGTGCGGTCAGGAGTCTTGAAGCACTTTCGAAGCTGAGAGACATGGAACACGTCATGAACATTTGCAAAGTTTGAAGGAAGCTCGAGTTGATAGGCGAGGTCGCCTCTCTTGCTGACAATCTTGAAAGGTCCCACGTATCTGGGGGCAAGCTTCCCTTTGATACCGAAGCGACGAGTATCTTTCATAGGAGAGACATGGAGGTAAACATGATCTCCGATCTCGAAAGCCAAATCACGGTGCTTACTATCATAGTAGCTCTTCTGGTGGGATTGGGCTGCTTTGAGGTTATCACGAATGACTTTCACTGGTTTCAGACCAGTTGAGAGGGGTACGGCACTTCCTGCCATACAGAATTTCAAATGGGGCCTTGCCCGAACTTGCTTGAAAACTGTTATTGTAGGAGAATTCAGCATAAGGAAGACAATCCTCCCACTTCATGCCGAAGGAGATCACACAAGCCCTGAGCATATCTTCAAGAATCTGGTTGACACACTTGACTTGCCCGCTAATTTGAGGATGGAAAGCTGTGCTGAAGCGGATGTTGGTGCCCATGGCCTTCTAAAAAGAATCCCAAAACTTGGAGGTAAAGATGCTGCCACGGTCTGAAGAGATCACTTGAGGAATACCGTGCAGAGAGACAATTCGAGAGGTATAGAGTTCCGCCAATTGAGCTGCAGTGATCGACTCTTTGATAGGCAGAAAATGAGCCACTTTAGTGAGTTTGTCAATGACAAAGAATATATCATCATTGCCACGTTTGGACTTTGGAAACCCAGTCACGAAGTCCATTTCAATGTGGTCAAAATTCCATTCTGGAATGGCAAGAGGTTGGAGGAGACCAGCTGACCTTTGGTGTTCTGCCTTCACTCTTCTGCAGACATCACATTCATTCACGAATTGAGCAATCTCGCGCTTCATTCGAGTCCACCAATAAGCCTGCTTAAGGTCCTGATACATCTTCGTACTCCCAGGGTGGATGGAGAGGAGAGAATTGTGAGCCTCGTTCATGATCACTTTACGAAGTTCACCTTTGGGCACAACAATACGATTCTCGAAGAAGAGAGTGTCCTTGTCATCAAGGCGGTAGCACTTGTACTTGGGTTGACTCTTGGCAATCCCAATCTTCACCTTTTTCACCATAGCATCAAGAAGCTGGGCTTAGCGAATCTGGTCTTCCAAGGTAGGAGAGACTTGAAGGTTGGCGAGGAAGCCTTGAGGAACAACTTGCAGATTAAGTTTGCGGAAAGCTTCACAAAGCTCGGGTTGATAAGGCTTAAGAATCAGACTGTTGCGGTAAGCCTTTCTGCTCAATGCGTCAGCAATCACATTGGCCTTGCCTGGAGTATACTCGATACTTGGATTATACTCTTGAATCATTTCGACCCATCGAGTTTGTCTGAGGTTGAGATTAGGCTGAGTGAAGATGTACTTGAGACTCTTGTGATCAGTGAAAATGTCCACTTTTCTTCCCAATAAGAGATGTCTCCAAGTCAAAAGAGCATGCACAACTGCCGCCAACTCGAGATCATGAGTGGGGTAGTTCTTCTCATTGGGCTTCAACTGGCGAGAGGTATAAGCAACAACTTTCTTCTCTTGCATCAATACTGCGCCAAGACCTTGGAGATAGGCATCACAAAAGACCTCATACGGCTTGGATTCATCAGGCGGAGTCAGAACTGGAGCAGTGATCAATTTCTTTTTCAAAGTGTTGAAAGCAATGTAACACTCCGGAGACCAAACGTACTTGACGTGCTTCTGGAGAAGATTTGAGAGAGGCTTCGTGATCTTAGAAAAGTTTTCAACGAATCTTCGGCAATAGCTTGCGAGACCGAGGAAGCTACGGAGTTGCTTCACGTTCTGAGGAGGTTCCCAATTCACAATTGCAGACACCTTCTCAGGATTCACCGCAATGCCCTTGGCGGAGATGATATGACCAAGATAAAGAACCTCATTGAGCCAAAATTCGCACTTGGAGAACTTGGCGTAGAACTAATGTTCTCTGAGCTTATCAAGAACCAAACGCAAGTGCTTGGCATGATCTTCCTTGTTCTTCAAGAAAACCAGAATGTCATCGAGATAGACCAAAACGAAGTCATTGGTGTAGGCGTTGAAGATGAAGTTCATCATGCGAGAGAAAGTCGGAGGAGCGTTGATGAGGCCAAAAGACATGACAGTGTATTCATATGAACCATAGCTTGTCCTGAAAGCCGTCTTAGGAATATCTTGCTCACGGATTCGAATCTGATGATAACCCATACGGAGATCAAGCTTGGAAAATACTTGGGCACCTTTGAGTTGTTCGAACAGCTCGTTGATGTTGGGAAGTGGGTATTTGTTCTTGATGGTCTTCTTGTTCAATGGACGGTAATCAACACAAAGTCGGTCCGTTCCATCCTTCTTCTTCACAAAAAGAACACCACAACCCCACGGAGAAGAACTAGGCCGGATGAGACCCATTTTCTCTTGAATATCGAGTTGCTTCTTCAGCTCCTTCAACTCTTCAGGTCTGAGCTTGTAAGGACGCTTGCACACAGGTTCCGTACCGGGCTCAAGATCAATAACGAATTCAACTGGCCGGTGCGGAGGCATTCCTGGAAGCTCTTCTGGAAAGACATCTTGATATTCGCAAACGACTAGAATCTGCGAGATAGCATCCAGTTCACCCTTCTCATTGAGAGAAAACATACGAATAGTATCATCACGAGCGGCAAAGACAATTACATCCTCAGACGAATGAGTCAATTGAATCTGTCTGGCAGCACTATCAAGCTGAGCCTTGTGCTTAGAAAGCCAATCCATTCCGATAATAAGATCAATATCCGAGTTACCATGAACCATAGGAGAAGAAAGGAACTTGTAGTCGCCCAAGGTGATAGCAACATCCGGAGCCATCATTTTAGTGTTCATGAACAAACCCGGAGAAGAAACCGCTATCGGCTTAGGCAAATCAATAGTATGCACATCATGCATAGATGCAAAAGGCTTCGATAAAAATGATAAAGATGCACCAGTGTCAAAAAGAACTTTAGCTGGAATATCATTAACAGGAAGGTTACCCATGATCACATCTGGTGAGTCCTCTGCCTGAGCTGCATTCAGCAAGTTGACCTTGGCGGACTTGGTGTTATGCTTGACCATAGATGTACTTGCCGATCTGACAGGAGGAGGAAAAGGAAGACACCTCTGGTTGAAACACTTGTTGGCATAGTGACCCTTCTGTTGGCACTTGTTGCACATGACCTCTGAAAGTGGACGGTGGTACGGAGCACTCGATCTTGGAGCTTGAGACGAAGTCTTGTTCTGAAAGCCAGGGTTGGGTGGGTGGGAAGAACCACTGCCACCTTTGCTCTTCTGCTGATACGGCTGACGAAACGGAGGAGGAGGAAGCCAATACTTCTGCTGCTTGGCCACTTGAGTAGAGGAAGAAGGAGTAACATCTCTGACTCGCTTCTTGGAAGCATCACACCTCAACTGAGCGGCCTCTTGCTTCAGTGCCATGTTGTAGAACTCATCGTACCTCAAGGGCTCAAAGAGAACAAGAGCTAGCTTAATTTCTTCTCTGAGACCACCTCTAAACTGGTATACCATGCTCTTCTCATCAGGGACGTCCTGCTTGGCAAAGCGGGCGAGCTTCTGAAACAACTTGTTGTAGTCATAGACAGACAAAGAGCCTTGCTTCAGGTTGCGGAATTCCTCACGCTTGCTTTCAACCACGCTCTGGGGAATATGGTGAGCTCGAAAATCTTGACGAAATTCATCCCAAGTGATCACACGTCCACCTCTGAAGTCCTTGTACTGCTGGAACCATTCTGCAGCTTGATCTTTAAGTTGGAAGGAAGTGAACTTAACAAAGTCCTCAGGCCTGACGTTACTGCACTCGAAATGCTTGCGCAGATCCACAAGCCAATCGTCAGCATCGGTTGCCTCAACATAATTGCTGAAAGTCTTTGGCCCGTTAGCAAGGAACTAGTTCAGTGTAGCAAAGTGATTCTGATTGTTGCCTTGATTCCCTTGGTTGCCTTGATTGCGCTCTTGGAGAATTTGCATGATCAACTGTGTGTTTACATTGGTTTCGGCCATCACAGCTTGCCATGCCTCCCGAGGAGGTGGAGGTGGTGGCGGATCAGGATTCGGAGTCGTGCGCGTAGGAGGAGCCATCCTGAAGAGGTTGACATCCATTAGCACATTGATAGACAAATATTGAAGCTGAATCCAACAGAATGAAAATTGCAACATATGGGCTTCACATCCGAACAAAATGAACGAATGCATTCCTCTTGAAATGGTCACATATCCCTAAATTGAGAAGCCACTTAGAATTAAGGTAGAGAAATAAATCAATAAGGTACGGATCAAGAACGAATAATCGGTAAGAAATCCCAATCTCAAACCAAATATCCGTGGAAGAAGAACTAGAGCTACAAGAATTCCCATCTATGAAACTCCCGAACCTTTCCGGTTATGCAATCAGGTGTTGGGGATACAGGGGAAGCATAATATCTCACCCAATTCTAGCAAATCCTACATCCAGCTGTATCCATCCTTCAACACATAACCGAGAAAAAACTTCAGAAACCATCTACCTCAACCTTCGAAAAGCATCCGTTATACAAGTTATGGCGATACTCCCGAAATCCCGCCCCAGTACTGGGTGGCGTTGAGGTTATCTCACCAACGAACTACATAAAAGAGATTTTTGATGTCGGCATACTAAACTCAGGTATTCCAGAACTGCAACGATAAAATTATGACGACAACACCTCAGAGCTCAACTCCCCGGGACACTTCCACTAAACCCTACAGGAGGCACCAAGACAATGTTCTCATCATAAAACCATCGGAACGATTCCAAGATACCCGCGTGATCCTAAAAAAAATTTAGTGAAATTTGAGAAGAGAAGAGTCAAAACTCTACGTCAGGATGCCTTACCAGAGTGATGAGGAGACTGGAAAGTAAAAAGAATTCCTAAACTCTCCGATATATAATTCCTAAATGACTCAAAACATTTTTTCTAGACACAACTCGGCTGCTAAGAACGATCAAGCAATGGGCTCCTAAGGTCGGGGAAGGCTCTGATTACCAACTTGTCACACCCTCGATGCGACTATATCTCCCACGTGTCGAGGCACGACTTAGAGGCATAATCGCATTGAAGGCATATGTCGCAAGTCAGGCAATCATCACAAACATCCCATGTAATATAGATATTAAAAGGGATAACATAGTTGGCTTACACTCGCCACATCAATCAAGTACATAAATAACATTACATCAACCAAACACTCATGGCCCGACTACGGCGCCAAAATAAAAGATAACCCAACATGCGACACGGTCCCGATCACCCCCAACTGGGCACCACTACTGATCATCAGGAAAGGAAACATAGTAACATTGAGAGTCCTCGTCAAACTCCCACTTGAGCTCGAGCGCGTCACCTGGAGCGGAATCATCAGGCCCTGCATCTGGTGTAATAGTAATCTGTGAGCCACAGGGACTCAGCAATCTCGCACCCTCGCGATCAAGACTATTTAAGCTTATAGGTAGGGCAAGGTAAAAATATGTGGAGCTGCAGCAAGCGACTAGCATATATGGTGGCTAACTTATTCGCAAAAGAGAGCGAGATGAGGAGGCAAAGTGCGAGCGAGAAACTAGAGGACAACATGCGCAAACATTACTCCAACACCGTGTCCACTTCCCGGACTCCGCCGAAAAGAGGCCATCACGGTAACACACTCAGTTGATTCATTTTAATTAAATTAAGGTTCAAGTTATCTACAACCGGACATTAACAAATTCCCATTTGCCCATAACCGCGGGCACGGCTTTCGAAAATTCAAATCCCTGCAGGGGAGTCCCAACTTAGCCCATGACAAGCTCTCACGGTCAACGAAGGAATAGACCTCCTCCCAAGACGTTCCGATCAGACTCGGGATCTTGGTTCTTCAAGACATTTCGACAGATTAAAACAAGACCAGCAACACCACCCAGATGTGCCGACAAATCCCGATAGGAGCTGCACATATCTCGTTCTCAGGGCACACCGGATGAGCAAGACGTCGGGTAGGCTAGCCCAGAGTTGCCCCTGGTAGCCCCGGACATCGCTCGGTTGGACCAACATTCAGAGGAGCACTGGCCCGGGGGGGCTAAAATAAGATGACCCTCGGGCTCCGGAAACCCAAGGGAAAAGAAGCTAGGTGGCAAATGGTAAAACCAAGGTTGGGCATTGCTGGAAAAGCTTTAATCAAGGCGAACTATCAAGGGGTTTCCATTATAACCCAACCGCGTAAGGAACGCAAAATCCGGGAACATAACACCAATATGACGGAAACTAGGGCGGCAAGAGTGGAACAAAACACTAGGCGAGAGGCCGAGCCTTCCACCCTTTACCAAGTGTATAGATGCATTAAAATAACATGGCAATATAATGATATCCCAACAAGTAAATAAATGTTCCAACAAGGAACAGCCTCCAATCTTCACCTGCAACTAGCAACGCTATAAGAGGGCGGAGCAAAGCGGTAACATAGCCACAATAATCATGGCAAAAATGACAAAAAGCTAAACGGAGTGGCAGATCTGACAATTATCTCAAGTAGCCCTCTTCTAACAGAATTTCGGGCATCAAGATGATCTCAAATGAAAATGATGCAATGGAATGAAATGATGTTCTCTCTGAGATGAACATTTTGATATGCTATATGCCAAAAACGGAGCTACGGATGCGGAGTTACGGAGCTATGAACATGAGCACATGGATCTGCGATTTAAGGACTTAGAAGAAAATCACCCCGCGAGAAAAGTCAACCCGGGACACGGAAGCCGAGGCGGTGGCGGATCTCACTGGAGCCGGCCGGGATCTCGCCGGAGAGGGAGCGGGGAGGCCGGATCTGGAGCTCCCGCGGCCGGATCTCGACGGCGGCGAGGACGGCGGCTGCGAGGCGGCGACGGGCGAAGGCGGCGGCGACCGGGCGCGACGGGGCGGCGCAGATGGCGGCGGCCGAGCCAGGCGGCGGGCGGCGGCGCGCGCGCCAGCGAGGAGGCGGCGGAGCGGCGGAGGAGAGGAGCGGCCGGGGCGCGGTAGGCGGCGGCGGCGGAAGCGGGCCGCGGGGGCCGGCGCTGGGCCGCGCGGGCCTCGACGGTGGCGGCGGGGCGCGGCGCCACGTGGCAGGCTGGGAGTGGCTGGCGGCGGTGTCCGGCGCGGTGCGGACAATGTCCGGCCGCGCGGAGACGATTTTTTTAGGGTTTCGGGGAGGGGGGTCCGAGATTTTCGAGGAGGACTTATTTATAGGCATAGAGGGAGCTAGGAGAGTCCAAATGAGGTGCGGTTTTCGACCACACGATCGTGATCGAACGATCTAGATGATGGAGAAGGCTTAGGTGGGTTTTGGGCCGAATTGGAGGGGTGTTGGGCTGCAACACACACGAGGCCTTTTCGGTCCCTCGGTTAACCGTTGGAGTATCAAACGAAGTCCAAATGATACGAAACTTGACAGGCGGTCTACCGGTAGTAAACCAAGGCTGTTTGGCAAGTCTCGATCCAATCTGGAAATGTTTAATCCCCACACATGAAAGAAAGGTAGAAATGACCACCGGAGGAGAACGAAGCGCCGGAATGCAAAACGGACAACGGGGAAAATGCTCGAATGCATGAGATGAACAAGTATGCAAATGCAATGCACATGATGACATGATATGAGATGCATGATAATGATAACAACATATGTAGACAAAGACCCGAACCCGAGAAAATAAAATAACTTAACGCCAGAAACGGCAAGAGTTGGAGTGCAAATTGGGAAAGTTACATCCGGGGTGTTACAGTTCTTTCGTGAAATTATTCGCTTGCATGGTGTGCCAAATACTATTGTTTCATATCATGATACTAAATTTCTTAGCCACTTTTGGAGATGTTTATGGGCTAAGTTGGGAACTAAACTGCTTTTTAGTACTACTTGTCACCCCCAAATTGATGGACAAACTGAAGTAGTCAATAGAACATTGTCTACTATGCTTAGGGCTGTTTTGAAGAATAATAAGAAAATGTGGGAAGAATGCTTGCCTCATATTGAATCTGCTTATAATCGTTCATTGCATTCTACTACCAAGATGTGCCCTTTTGAAATTGTGTATGGTTTCCTACCTCGTGCACCTATTGATTTGTTGCCTCTTCCATCTTCGGAGAAGGTTAATTTTGATGCTAAAGAACATGTTGAATTGATTTTAAAAATGCATGAGTTAATAAGGAAAACATTGAGCGTATGAATGCTAAATATAAACTTGCTGGAGATAAGGGTAGAAAACATGTTGTGTTTGCACCTGGAGATCTTGTTTGGTTACATTCACGTAAGGATAGATTTCCTAATTTGCGCAAATCAAAGCTAATGCCACATGCTGATGGTCCTTTTAAGGTATTAGAGAAAATAAATGATAATGCATATAAACTTGAGCTGCCTGCATATTTTGGGGTTAGTCCCACTTTTAACATTGCAGATTTGAAGTCTTATTTGGGTGAGGAAGATGAGTTTCCGTCGAGGACGACTTCATTTCAAGAAGGGGAGGATGATGAGGACATCAATATCATTGTTACACCCACAGCCCCTGCTGCTATACATACTGGACCAATTACTAGAGCAAATTATCAAGTACTTTCGTTTCTTGGTAATGATTCTAATGTTCATGAGAATATGATGTTGCCTAAATTGGATACATTTGTTTTGCTTACAAATGAAGGGTCTGGCATGGATAAGAGGGATGAACACTGGAGCAAGACCAAGCATGGAGATGATGGCATGCACAAGGGGATCAAGAAAAGAGTTACAAGTGATGATTTCAGGACTTTGAAGCCACCATAAGGAGTGCATAAAGCCTTGGACGAAATATACAAGATGCCACTTCATAAATTTCGTCCAGAGACTATTTTAGGTGTTACGTCACCTTATTATTGGGCCAGGCCCATGTATTTTTGAAACACTTAAGTATAGATTGTTTTTAGAGTCTGTATGTGTGGGGAAACAAGAGTTATGGTTGGTTTCGGACCCCTCCTCCAAGGGCCACGAAATCCCCCCTCTTCCTCCATATATACAGCCCTTAGGGCGTCATTTTAGACTTTGGGTTTTGTTCAAATTAAAGCTCGCCATAGCTGCAACTTCACGTACTTCGTTTGTGTTCAACGACCAGACAAAGGCATCACATAACCCCACCTTTGATCAATAAAGTTTTCCTATTATATTCGCAATATCCAGATTGCAATCTTAGTTTCTTGCTTGTTCTTCGTTTGCCTGCAGGAAACAGACCTTCGTGGTCAGGTTGATCGTGCTCCGGCGTGGTCAATAATCTCTCAGAGTTGGTTTAGCGATTGCTAAGGTGCGACATCCTCGCACATTCGTAGTCGAATCGTCAAAGTCGACTTCCTCCAAAACGATAGTCACCATCTCATCAAAAGACGGAACACATTTGCCTCTATCAGGATATATCAACGAAAGGACGGCTAGGTGTTTAAATACCCAATGCACAACATTGATATGACACCCCCCTCACAAACAGGAAAGTCACGAAGGAATGTTCAGGATGTAGGGTGGTTGTCCCCCCACATCGAGCATCTGGCAGGGAGTTATGCGATCGCACGCTCCAACCTGGTCTGGCTTGTCGGTATGACCTGCCATGACACAGAATAAAAGGAATCTGAGTGTGGCCCCAAAACAGTTGGCTTACAAAGGACGCATGCCGGTATATGGGAGCTCCCGCCTTGCCGGAGAAAGTCGTTGAAGACACTCAGCTTACATGTACACCGTAAAGAATGAACGACACGCACCGTTCCTGGGGTACATGGTTTAGGTCTAAGCCGTGAAGTCATGCGGGCACACAACGTTTCTTGGTGTACACGGCTTAGGTCTAAGCCATGAAGTTGTGTGGGCACACGGCGTACAGTAGCATTACGGTTTATCTGTAAACCATGAATCCCTCCATGCACATGGCTTACTATAACACGCGACTTATAGCCTCACCACATGGAGTCCCCGTTAGGGCGGCCGTTTGTGATCTCACTTTGTTTGCCGAGTGCCTCCATTTTATACTCGGCTTTGCCTATAGGCCGTGCTCTCGATATACAACACTCGGCTTATACCGTCTAAGGCGAAACATTCTAAGCCCTATGCGCTACACCGAGTGTAACACTCGGCTTAGTTTGCCATGGTTAAAATGGTCTTTGCCGTGTATGAAGCATACACGGCTTCGTTTGTTTTACCTGTAGTGTAGCAAGATATAATTTAAATATCTTCATTCTATATGTTATTTAGCTTGCAAGACTTCCATTACTAAAAATATATATGTAGTTAATGCAATTTTTTCTAAGTAGTTCATACAAATTTATCTTTCATGTCCGCGCCTCCATATGTTTATAGAAATATTCCAACCATTTTATCGCCAAAATTATGATGGACCTTGCTTCGGAGTGAAGAAGACTAGCTATAAGCTAGTGCAGCCAGTCATGGATGCACTCAAAGATTCACTTAGTCTTTGCCAAAGAAAATAATATTCACTTAGTCAAAGATTTGATTTTGACCAGAACAAAAGAACGGGGGTTGGTAGAAGTTTGTTACACAAGGGGTAGTACAGTAGTAATGATTGGCAAACAAGGAAGTGTTAACGTGTAAGGTTCAATGGGACATGAAGTTCTCCACGACAACGTCGAAGCAAGCTAGTAGTACTCTACAAAACTGTCCCTCTCTTTCACCTCAATCACCTTGTTGGGATCTCTACCTACACTATCCACCTGCCCCTTTGTAAGTTTTCTTTATAGCTCGACCCAGTTATCCTAGTATTATCTTTCTTTTTAACATCGGTACAGTCACAAATGCTCATATATACGCGCATATACTCACTCCTAGGAACACACACACGCACACCCTACCTCTATGAGCACCTTCGAGAGAGTGAGCCGGCATATCATCTTCAGATTTTACGAAGTCATCGTAGGCGCCTCGTAGTCGATGGGAACGTCTTCTCTCACTGAATGCGTATCGCCGGATAAATGCAAGCACCAGGACTTGAACCCTGATGGGCTGGGATACCATTGTCCACCTAATCATCCAATCACAGGTTGTTTCGCGTTATCCTAGTATTATCTAGCTAATTAATTTTACAATCCAAAAGGAGCAGATTACCGTAGAATTAGTAAAAAAATATATGCTTCGGTAGTTAGATTAGTACTCCCTCCGTCCGAAAATACTTGTCCTCAAAATGGATAGAAAGAGATGTATCTAGAACTAAAATATATTTAAATACATCCCCTTTTATTCATTTTGATAATGAGTATTTCCGGACGGAGAGAGTAGGTACTTAATTTTCCTGGAAAAAGATTCATTCAAGGTAATTTCAAAAGTTCTGGTCCGCCGTACACTGCCAGAAGACGCTACAGGACATACTGTACAATTAAATTTCAGAAAAAGGAAAAAGGCATGCCGAACCTTGCGTAACCCGTGTGCTTTCTTTGGTTGTTATTATAGTACTATAAAACATGATTGGCTTTGTACATAAAATGGGTCTGATCTGGCTACATGCATACGTGTGCGCAAGCAACACGTACCACGCCATTGACGAGACTATGATGGTAGGTGCACACGGGTAGGTTATGTATATATATGTACGGAAGTACGAACGCGCACACACACACGCAGGGCTAGCATATGCACTATTGTTTTTCCTATTAGCTATATGTAAGTTGACTAAATTTATAATTTAAATGTCAATTTTGTGTGAGGAGGAATGGTTGGTAGAGGAAGAAGAAATAAGGATGGCCGTTTGATCTTTAATCTGATGGCCCAGAAAATCAACTTACCCAAAATTGATCTTTTAGACGGCTTACATGGAACACGGTAGGAATCTTACTCATAAATAAACTAAACAAAAGATTAAAAGATCGAACATAAATTCATATGTACGTCGGGTACAGGTGTACGGTGTAACCAACAAGCGGTGTACCATGCAACGTGCAACTATTTGATGGATTTTCGAAAAACATGCTCATGTTGTCATGCCAAATGCGGAAAATTTGCTAGCCTATATCTAATCGCAATAACCACCTGCAAAACCATTCACTTCCGAGGAAAGTCCATATCGACATTCTACGCTGCCCAACCATGCATGGCATGACTTTGGCCATGGTAGAATCACTCTTGGCTTCAGATGATGTACTTGTTCTGTCGAAAAAACGGTTGCTTAACAATTGATAATACCCTGTGAATCTCGTTGTCGGATGTACAAGAGCATCGATAAGTTTTTTTTTTCAATAACATGACGCCTGCAGTAAACAGTCCGAAAGAAGAAAACAATGTTTTATAGAGAATTTAAAAGACATCTTAGGATGAGAGAGGTCTTTTCTAAAGAAGTACATCACCATTTGTACCGAGAGAAAAATCTCCGTGGTTCTGTGATCCAACCAGGTAAACACCATTGTAAAAAGATCATGTCCTCCAGCCTTCACAGGATAGACAATTTATGGGACCAGCATACACAGGCATGAACAACCAGCCCATGAAAGAATGAAACATTCTTTTCGTTAAACAGTGTCTGACAAGTATGTAGTTGTCTAGGAACCGCCGTGTAGCTTCTGTCGGAGGTCACAGCACGTGTATCATGAGTCCATGAGTTGCCAGATGCGCCAAACAGTCAGCAACACCATCACCTTCACATCGGACGTGGCGTTAGCCCACGCCATGAAACCAAGAAACCACTCTGGTCCAGTCAGTACTCCAGCTAGCTGCATTCCCATTTCCCCAACCGTTGAGCGTCCAGCAACGGCCAGATTAACTTCACACATTGCATCCCCGATCTTCATGGGAAATGGACATGCCACCTACCCACGATAGGAATCATGGTCTCCGGTTGCCGCATGATGATGCCGACGTTTGCCAGCCGCCGCGGATACCGCAGGTGGCCGAGGCTTTTCATGCGGCGATCTTCATTTTCCACGACGATCGATTTGGTGAGGAGCACACCCACTCCACCAAGTCCGTTGCCAACCCCCTCTGTTTTTATCTGCGTGCATGCATGATGGCAAGGGTGCTCGCCACAGGCAAGCAGCTAAAGCATGCACACGCATCCGTGATGCCACACCGGGCACCACGATGCCTGCCCAAACGTCGCAGGACAGACGTCCAAATCTTAAGGCACGAGAACGGGCACCAGGGTGTCCGAATTCACATGGTATGTATACGTAAAGTTGGGTACAATAATTTCAAGATGTCAAAGTAGAGTGATAGATAGCCATGCATGTCCTCATCATAGAGCGACGTGTAAAAGGAACGGTGTAGGGCGGCTTAGATGCGGCAATCGACACGAGACACTCGGCTTGATTAGCTGGAGAGACTGAGAGATACACATGACATGCCCAAGTCCAATATATACTTCTCGAGTCTTATTACACTAGCCAGTAAAAGATAGCGGCATGCGGCTATACATGCATGGCTTACTTACCAGCCAACACTTCACTCATGGACGCGCACATGTTAACATACTACCACACGGTGGTAATAATAAAATAATTACGACGCGAACGTACATGCCTGCATGGAGATGCAGAATATATCCATGCATGTCCCTCGCATGGTAACGTTGCGTGATACGTGTGCGTCTACTATATATTCATCACAGCTCGAGGCGGGCCAGCTCGTCGGCGAACACCTCCCTGAACGCCGGCATGCTCTCGGGCTCCAGCGACAGCACGAGCGCGAGGGCGCCGTCCTTGCCGGGCGCGTTCATCACGTACACGAAGCCGCTGTAGTACATGAGGGCCGGCCCCATGAACGCCGGCGCGCCCCACCCGAAGTCGGCGTCGGAGAGCGACATGCCCATCCAGCTGATGGCGCGGAGGTGCGCGCGCGAGATGCCGCTGCGGGGCAGGTTCATCGTGTCCACCCCTTCCAGGTAGTCCACCAGCGACCTCGCGTGGTCGCCGCCCTGGCTCGTCGCCGCGCGCGCCAGCCTCGCGGCGTGGACCAGCGGGCTCGACACCACCTCCTCCACGGTGGCCGACACCGACGTGCGGATCACCGCGTTGCCGAAGTACCCCGCCGGGAGCTGCGGGTCCAGGCGCGCGCGCATGTCCACCATGGAGTAGAGCCGCGTCTCGGCCGACGGAGGGAGCGCGCGGGCGCGGCACACGCACTGCCACACCAGGGCCACCACGGCGCGAAACGTGGATGCGCCGAGGCACCGCGCCTTGAGCGCGCCCACCTGGCCCTTGCTCATCGTGACGATGGCGCTCGCGTACGTGGAGGCCGACACGGGGTCCACCGGCTCCGGCTCCGGCTTGTACTCCGGGTGGTCGTACAGCACCGCGCGCGACTGCGGCGGGCGCGCGGCGAGCAGCGTGTGGTCGAAGCACGGCGGCACGGTGGGCGCGCCTGCGCCGCGGGAGATGCTCGCCCAGGTCTCGAAGAAGTGCGCGGCGCCGCGCGCGTCGACGATCGAGTGGTGCATGGCCTGGCCGAGCACCAGGCCGCCGCAGCGGAGGCGCGTGATCTGCACGAAGAGCAGCGCGCAGGGCGGGTTGGGCGCCGGCGTGGGCGGGACGAGCAGGTCCCGCATCTCGCCGCAGGGCACGAACTCGTTCATCAGCTCCTCGAGCGCGTAGTGCTCGGAGCGGGCGGTGACGAATACCACGCCCTCGGCGGTGCAGTCCACCTGGACGCGGCCGGTGGCGTCGAGGCCCAGGCGGCCGGCGAGCGGGTAGAAAGCGACGAGCGCCCTGGCGAGGCTGTCCTTCATGGCGTCGGCGGCGAAGAAGCCCGGGTGGCCGTTGGGGCGGAAGAAGTAGACGGTGGGGGTGTAGCCTCTCCTCCCGGCGAGGTCGAGGTTGGAGAGCCAGATGCTGCCCCCCGGCGTCGGCTCGGCCGGGACGACCAGCTCCGACGAGAGCACCTCCACCATCGCCATTGCCAACCGAGCTAGCTAGTGTGAAGTGACGTTGAAAGTTGGCAGTTGGCAGTTGGCAGTCGGCGTTGTGATTTCTAAGAGCGCTCCGCCGGGTTTAAATAGAAGCAGGAAGGCGCCATGGAGATGGAGACCATCTCCATGGCGCGCGCGGTTGGTGGCATTTGCGCTGTACACTGGAGCCACGCGGCCGTGTAAAATCGATGACTGGTAAAGACGGCCGGTGCGGTAAAGCAGATAGCTGCTGGGAGCTCCGAACGACATGATTAGGCGTGTCTCTCTCGTCTCCATGCCGGGGTAAATTAAGAATGAAGACGGAGACTGGACACTGAGAGTACACACGTTTCCTCCTGACTTCTCCGCCAGTGCGCACTTTCTACATCGTCGTAGCATATGGAATTCAGAGCTCGTGGAATTAATGGGGGATATCAGGGGTCGTTCTCTTCGGAACAGTTTTGCTAGAACTCATATAGATGAGATTTAATTTAGTCTCATTCATATTTTATAGACATTGAATGTGATGCTATAAGATGCGTGTGTGCTGACGTGGGTTGTATCCATTCTTATTTTTAGATGAATGAGACCAAATTACGTCTCATCTAGATGAGTTCTAGGTACTCTCTTACAGGAAAGTTTACGGAAGAGGAATGACATTCATTGGACGAGGGTTGGTAATTTGCACAACAGTGCTGCTAAATCTACTGAGATTTGATTATGACTCAGTCGATGCTATATTTGTTAAATCTTCCGCGGAGATTCATGCAAAATTTTCTTTTTAGTTTTTTCTTTTTATAAGTTATATCACTTGGTCGGTTAAGATTCGTGTCAAGACTCGCTCAGCTCAGTCGCTGCCCTGAACAATTATGAAACGGTGACTTGGGTGAACCAATTTGTGGTTGGATGATTAGAGGGATTGTGGTATCCCTAACTCATCAGGGTTCAAAATCTGATGCTCACATTTAATTCTGGATTTATTTCAGGATTTCTGGCGATGCACATTTAGTGGGAGTAGACGTTCCCGTCGACGACGAGGTGACTATGGTGACTTCGTAAATTTCAAAATGATATGCCGGCTTAGTCTTTTGGAGGTGCTCACAAGTATAGGGTGTGCGCGTGTGCGTTCATAGGGGTGAGTGTATGCACATATATATGAGCGCTTGCGTCTATACTATGTGAAAAAAAGACAATAACCTGACACCAAGATGAAAAATAGTGCATTATACAAAATAACGCCTTCCTTGATATATACTATAGCATGCTATTAGTAAGACATTGTACACTGCTCAATTTAGCAAGACTATTCTCTAGGTTTAAAAGTCCTCCGAACTGCAGCGGGTTTAACGCAATATTTAAGGGGAGCGGCTGCAGGCTTTGGCCGCATGATTGCAGTTAACTTCAGTATTAAAAGCAAAAATCTCAGGCTGCACACCGATCGTCAGCGCTGGCGCATATATGGTCAGTAAAAAAGACAACTTAAATTTTTTTTAAAAAAAAAGAGGTCATTCTCCGGCCTTTGCATATGAGAGATGCCCACTTTATTAAAACGTCTAGAGTAATAAAGTCTGGTCTGCAGTGTACAACTTACAACAGGAGCAAGCAAAAAAAATAAAGAGTACAAGTCTCAAAGCCGCATCCGGCCGGACGAAGATACAGTAAGGACCTATCCTATGCAGTGATCGCCATCCAAACCGATTGAAAAAAATCCGTGTTGCCATCTTCCATAGGTTGCACCCAGTAGCCAGCTGCTCCCTGGAAGCCGTAAGAGTGAGTAATGACCACGGATCCATGCCGTAGCCCTGAATATAACCTGCAATAAATTAATCATAGGTTTTCTGTTAAAGGTCATATCATTCTTGCAGTTCCATATAGCCCAAAGAAATGGGCATATTCCAATCCGAATATTACACGCATGTAAAGAAAAAAAATCCTACATACTTCGTAGATCAACTAGTCTAGTCCTCGTCGGAGATGTCCACTATCTCGATGCCTGATGTCAGGTACATGGGAGGCAGCCGCTCTAACTTCCGTGGCTCCTCCACGACAGCCTAATTCCATCTCCGCTTTGACCTCGTCGAAGAGGGCGTCGGTCGCCGCCCGTTCTTGCCGGATGAATCGCCGGTTGGCCTCCACATAGGCTTCATCCTGGATGGACTCCAGGATGGCCTGCTGCTCTGCCATCTCGTCCGCTTGGGTGATGGTGAATTCCTTCTCCGCATGCTCCATGTTGAAGCCCGGAGCCGACGCCAGCTCCTCCTCCTCCTCCTCCTCCTCCTCTGACTCTGGCGAGTCCGGAGGCAGCCCGGCAACGGACGCTGGGGGTGCGTGCGGCGCGCCTTGCCCGGATCTCCTTCTCGATCTGGTACCGGCGCTCCGTGTGAGCATAGCGCAGGTGGTTATCTTCTTCCGGACCATGGCGAAGTCGAAGAGCGTGGAAAGAGCGTCGGAGCAGGAGAGAGGAGGGAGATGGGGGACACCGGCTAGCTTAAATAGCCGGATTTGGCCTCGGGCGGCGAGCCGGACCAGCGCCACACAGTGTTCACACCCTTCACCCGAGGAGACGTCCGATGGACTGCTTGGTTTTCCGGGCGATTTCGCATGGGACCCTGACGTTAGTCTGACGTGACGGACGCGTCCGCGCCCTGTATCCGCCCCATATTTAAGCTGGATAGGAGGGGTGTCGGCCAGGCGGCGTTTGAGGAGCCCATTTTGATCAATTTTTCGTGATCGACGTAACCGAGCCGTCCGTCCGGGCGTCTAAGAGGGGTTTAGGGCGTGGGACTGTAGATGCTCTAATATAACTTGCTATGGCCAGATTTATCATTTGGACATTAACGATGGGACAAGATAGTTGCTTCGTGACAGGTTAGATTTCTTTCCCGTATTGCGACGTCGACAGGACATGATGTACCCCCGCAAAAAGAAAAACATGGCATGATGTACGTAGGCTAGCTTGTATGGTCAGATTTCTCTTAGGCTACATGCATGAGATCCTGGTAATTAACTAAGATTATTATTATTATTATTATTTTCCCTTTTACCCATTTTGCTTTTTGAATCAGAACACTCTGTCAACCCATCAGTATTGTGCGTCTAAGGCAAGCTGCCCAAGTGTCCAGTCATGATTTTGCTCCATGGTTGGGGTTGGGTTTCTCTCTTCCCTTTTCCTTCTGATTTTTTTTATGTAAAAAGGTCTATCAAGCTCGATCAGTCTACAGTGCCAACAATGTTACGTAAGGACATCTCTCAAAAGCTCCGATATATGTCTGTGTTATGGTGTCTATACCATTTATGTCAACTTCTATTATTCAATAGGGACCCATGATCTATGAAGTGGTCAGGATGTTTGTTTTCCGGCAAATCTGAGACAAAAGTGAAAAGCTTTGTCAGAGTCTGGATATCCAGTTGATCAATCAAAAGCCTCCTCGTAGTCTTCTTCTTTTTTCTCTCTTCATATATATGTATTGTCCTCCTCTTCTCTCCCCTCCCAACCAAACACCACAAATCCCACCATATGCATGGCCCCCCTCTACTCTCTTCTCCCAACCAGATTAATTTATGAATAGCTTTGAATGGCCCCCTCCACATCATGTCCACGGAACACGTCCGGCATATACCGGAGCCATTTGCGGGTCAGCTTTAAAGATTGCCCTAAAGGTCTTCTCAGATGTGAAGTTAGGTAGCTCTGAAAAATTCTAATTACGCCATATTCTGTGCCTTCATCATCGATGCGTTGCTTGGCGATGGCGGCAACAAATGTAGTGGTAGTAGAATAATATAACAGAGAACCTGTAGAGAAACAGAAGCACCAAACGTGCGCGTCTACCTCGTGTTAATGCAGTCAACAGTTTCTGGGTTTGGTGAGAGTCGGTACACGCCTATTTTATAATTTTATATACGTACAACCATGTAAACGTGGACGTACGTATACGCTCGTGGATGATCTATTGTACGTATTTATAACTGATGCATGGGACATGCACGATTATTAGCTGGCATAATCACTGTTTCGTCGTTTGCTTATCGGATGTGGAAACTGTCTATTGCTAACTAGAGAGAGAAACCAACGGTGGTTTTCGTTTCTTTTAGTAGGTAGCTTAGCTTGGCCCCTAATAATCCGGGCTTTGTGATGGACTTATTGGCGCTACTTAATTCCGTAGTGGATGATGAGCATGCATGCGTTTCAGTTGGTCCGGCCTCCGTGTAGTACTTACTAGAAACAAAACGGTCGTTAATGAGCTGATGCGCCTTCAAGCTAATAATATTGTTTCGACAGGAATGGAGTTTATCTTGAACCTCGCATCATCTTGAGCGGGCGTCCACTGCATGCTTCAGATGGCAACGCATATATAGACACGGACACGTAAAAAAGCTCTCACAATATCGATCGATATCACACACGGGTTTCAGCTAAGTGAGCATACGTTGGACCGTCGCATGCGGTGACGTTTTCCCGTGGGCTCGTCACGCTTTGCTTGCATGGCACGAGAGGTGCAACTTCACATCAACTATACGTGGTACTCCCTCCATTTTACAATGAAATGCTTTCTCTATTCCCGTGCTTGAACTTTGACCGTAAATTTAACTACCAAGACCGATTGTGGCGGGAGCAAAAATTATATCAGTGAATTCGTATTCGAAAGAAGTTTTTAATTATGTAGCTTTTTCTCCCGCCGTAGTCGGTCTTGTTCGTTAAATTTATGGTCAAAGTTCGATCTCAGAAAGCGCAGGCGCATTATATTTTGGAATGGAGGGAGTACTTGATTTTTCCGTAGATAATCCTGTGAAATGGTGTATTTCCTCGCATCAAAATCCTGTTAAAATCACAAGGTGACGCGCTGGTTGCGTCAGTAACACGTACGGCGAGCGAACGTGGTCGTTTTTCTTACCAAACGGCGAACCAAACCCTAGGTGGTAGCTACCTGGAAATCCATGGACACATCAGCGCATATGCATGCATGGATGCATGGGTCCCGTCCCGGCCGGTTGGTGGAGTTGCTGGCTCCGCTCGCGTCAGCCCGTTGACTGGGCGTGGGCGGACACGACAGGCATCCGCACCACACTCCACTCACACACCGATCGATCCAGACACCATGCCACACGCACGGACACCCCGGTCAAAAACCTCCCGGCTGCACGCCACCCTCCGCTACTTTCGTGCCATATATACCTGGAATATGGTTCGCATGCCTGCCTTTCCCTGGTCAAATTCTGGAGACCTGAGTATGATTTGCCACCCCACCAGAAGCAAAGCGAGCGCCTTTGTGCGCCGGCCAGGGAGGAAAAGGCTCTGTGCATGCATGGTCTCTGGATCCCGTCCCGTAGATTTTTTATTATCTTTAGAAAAAGGTGGATCATCCCGGCCCTGCTTCAGAATAATGCATGCTGTCCTATTATTAAGCAAAGTATCCGAAACGTTTTGCGGTCTAGTATAAGCTCGGTTTGAGCTAAAAATAGTTTTAAAAAATAAAAGGTAAAAATTGTCACAACGGGCACAAATAAGATGAGATGGGAAACATATTACGCCATGTAACAGCTCCGCACGGGATAAACCACATTCTGTTTCGTTCGGCTGTGTAAAGGAAATGGATCCGCAGGAGGAGGTTGATGGAGGAGGAAGAGATCGATTTGGAGATGGGTCTTGCTGCTCCTCGGCGGCGGCTTCAACCGTCCACCCTCATCGGTGGCGACGGTGTTTTCGACGACTGATGTGGCGAGGTTGTTCCCGAACAGCTGATGTGGCGAGGTCATTCCCGACGGCTGGACCAGGAGGAGAGGACCGGGGAGAGGCGGCGGTGCTGAACTCAAAGGGGTCGTGGCATTACACCACGCACCATAATTCCCTACTGACGTCTGTTGGGAAAAAGTCACTATTGCCGACCCACAGTCGGCTAGAAAAATTTCTAACAGACTGTGGGTCGGGAAACCCGTGTACACTAACCCGCTGTCGGTCGGGAATGGTACAGCATATATCATCCAACGGTTGGTCGGGGATTCTATTATGGCCCATCGAACATCGGTCGGTAAATAACCCCGACCGACAGTTGGACGCTAAAGTGGGCCTCGTGAGCCCAAATTTTTTAGCGCCAAACCGGCCCAATCCGCGAAGTTCCCCCCCTCAAAATCAGGATGCCGCCGCCCCACGCTCCATTCGTTCCCCACCAACGAAATCCCTAGATCTCTCATGTTGCTCCCCACGCACGCCGGCGCCCACGCCTCCGACCGCCGCCCCGCGCCGCCCGGGGCTAACGCCGGTCTATCCCACCGCTGCCCCACGCCGCCCTTCCTCTGTAGCACCGCCCCACGCTGCCCTTCCTCTGTAGCACCGCCCCACGCCGCCCTGTCCCTACAGCGCAGCCCAACTCCGTCCCGCCTCTCTCCGCCGCCGGCTCCACACCCTCGTGATCTCTCTCCGGTTGGCCGCCTCTTTCCAACATCCCTGGCCCAACCTCCCCATCTCCACCGTCCAGCTCACGAAGACACACGCAGCGGCAGATTTGGATGGGGGCAGCGTGCGCCTGGGCAAGGGCATCTCTCTCTGTCTTCGGCTGGGCAGGGGCACAGAAGCGGCTGAGGTACAAGCTCCTCCCTCCATACATTCCTCTGTCTTTGGTCCAGTTATTTTGCCGCATCAATTTTGTATTACAAAGTTTGTTAAGAGATGAACTGGGAGTGAAGGAGTTTGTTGTGGATGACTCCGTTATTTGCCCCTTCAGTACTCTGTTGGTTGACGCTGTTTATGTAGATTTAATATTTTTTATAGTACCGAGTTATGTTAGATTTAATTTTTATTACAGTACTAAGTTCTGTTGGCAGCCTGCAGCTTCTTTGTCAAAAAATGTGAAAATAACTGGGTTCTCTCGAAAGTGAAGCTTCTTTGCAGCACCAATGGATGTGTTTCTAGTGTTTGTGCTGCTCCAGCTAATCACATTTCTGGGATGAGTTCACGACAATGGCGCGTCAGCATACCGCCATCCAACTACCCAAATACTCAACTTTTTCTTACAGAAATCTTCTTCATGCTTTACTTTCTTACTGAATTTTTCTTCATGCCGCCCAAGAAATGTTGGGGAACGTAGCAGAAATTCAAAATTTTCCTACGTGTCACCAAGATCAATCTATGGAGTCATCTAGCAACGAGGGAGGAGTGGATCTACATACCCTTGTAGATCGCGCGCGGAAGCGTTCAAGAGAACGAGGTTGATGGAGTCGTACTCGTCGTGATCCAAATCACCGATGATCCTAGCGCCGAACGGACGGCACCTCCGCGTTCAACACACGTACGGAGCAGCGACGTCTCCTCCTTCTTGATCCAGCAAGGGGGGAGGAGAGGTTGATGGAGATCCAGCAGCACGACGGCGTGGTGGTGGAAGTAGCGGGACTCCAACAGGGCTTCGCCAAGCGCTGCGGGAGGAGGGAGATGTGTCATGGGAGGGAGGCGCCAGGGCTTAGGTTGGGCTGCCCTCCCTTCCCCCCACTATATATAGGGCCAAGGGAGAGGGGGGAGGCGCAGCCTTGGCCCTTCCTCCAAGGAAGGGTGCGGCCAGGGAGGAGTCCCTCCTCCCCAAGGCACCTCGGAGGTGCCTTCCCCCTTTAGGACTCTTCCTTTCCCTTGATTCTTGGCGCATGGGCCTCTTGGGGCTAGTGCCCTTGGCCCATATAGGCCAAGGCGCACCCCCTACAGCCCATGTGACCCCCGGGGCAGGTGGCCCCACCCGGTGGACCCCCGGGACCCTTCCGGTGGTCCCGGTACAATACCGGTGACCCCGAAACTTGTCCCGATGGCCGAAATAGCACTTCCTATATATAATTCTTTACCTCCTGGTCCGGAACTCCTCGTGACGTCCGGGATCTCATTCGGGACTCCGAACAACTTTCGGGTTACCGCATACTAATATCTCTATAACCCTAGCGTCGCCGAACCTTAAGTGTGTAGACCCTACGGGTTCGGGAGACATGCAGACATGACCGAGATGACTCTCCGGTCAATAACCAATAGCTGGATCTGGATACCCATGTTGGCTCCCACATGTTCCACGATGATCTCATCGGATGAACCACGATGTCAAGGACTTAATCAATCCCGTATACAATTCCCTTTGTCTATCGGTATGACACTTGCCCGAGATTCGATCGTCGGTATCCCGATACCTTGTTCAATCTCGTTACCGGCAAGTCTCTTTACTCGTTCCGTAACACATCATCCCGTGATCAACTCCTTGGTCACATTGTGCACATTATGATGATGTCCTACCGAGTGGGCCCAGAGATACCTCTCCGTTTACACGGAGTGACAAATCCCAGTCTCGATTCGTGCCAACCCAACAGACACTTTCGGAGATACCTGTAGTGTACCTTTATAACCACCCAGTTACGTTGTGACGTTTGGCACACCCAAAGCACTCCTACGGTATCCGGGAGTTGCACAATCTCATGGTCTAAGGAAATGATACTTGACATTAGAAAAGCTTTAGCATACGAACTACACGATCTAGTGCTATGCTTAGGATTGGGTCTTGTCCATCACATCATTCTCCTAATGATGTGATCCCGTTATCAATGACATCCAATGTCCATGGTCAGGAAACCGTAACCATCTATTGATCAACGAGCTAGTCAACTAGAGGCTTACTAGGGACATGGCGTTGTCTATGTATCCACACATGTATCTGAGTTTCCTATCAATACAATTCTAGCATGGATAATAAACGATTATCATGAACAAGGAAATATAATAATAATCAATTTATTATTGCCTCTAGGGCATATTTCCAACAGTCTCCCACTTGCACTAGAGTCAATAATCCAGTTCACATCGATATGTGATTAACACTCAAGGTCACATCCCCATGTGACTAACACCCAAAGAGTTTACTAGAGTCAATAATCTAGTTCACATTACCATGTGATTAACACTCGATGAGTTCTGGGTTTGATCATGTTATGCTTGTGAGAGATGTTATAGTCAACGGGTCTGAACCTTTCAGATCCGTATGTACTTCGCAAATTTCTTATGTCATCTTGTAGATGCAACTACTACGCTACATTTGGAGCTATTCCAAATAACTGTTCTACTATACGAATCCAGTTTACTACTCAGAATAATCTGGATTAGTGTCAAAGTTTGCATCGGCGTAACCCTTTACGACGAACTCTTTTACCACCTCCATAATCGAGAAAATTCCTTAGTCCACTAGTTACTAAGGATAATTTTGACCGCTGTCTTGTGATCCATTCTTAGATCACTCTTGTACCCCTTGACTGACTCATGGCAAGGCACATTTCAGGTGCGGTACACAGCATAGCATACTGTAGAGCCTATGACAAAAGCATAGGGGACGACCTTCGTCCTTCCTCTTTCTTCTACCGTGGTCGAGCTTTAAGTCTTAACTTCATACCTTACAACTCAGGCAAGAACTCCTTCTTTGACTGATCCATCTTGAACACCTTCAAGATCATGTCAAGGTATGTGCTCATTTGAAAGTACCATTAAGCGTTTTGATCTATCCTTATAGATCTTGATGCTCAATGTTCAAGTAGCTTGATCCAGGCTTTCCATTGAAAAACACTTTCCAAATAACCCTATATGCTTTCCAGAAATTCTACGTCATTTCTGATCAACAATATGTCAACAACATATATTCATCAGAAATTCTATAGTGCTCCCACTCACTTCTTTGGAAATACAAGTTTCTCATAAACTTTGTATTCACCCAAAATCTTTGATCATCTCATCAAAGCGTACATTCCAACTCCGAGATGCTTACTCCAGTCCCTAGAAGGATTGCTGGAGCTTTGCATACTTATTAGCATCTTTCAGGATTAACAAAACCTTCCGGTTTGTATCACATACAACCTTTCCTCAAAAACGTCGAGGAAACAATGTTTTGACATCCTATCTGCAATATTTCATAAATAATGCAGTAATCGCTAATATAATTCCAACAGACTCTTAGCATCGCTACGAGTGAGAAAGTCTCACCGTAGTCAACTCCTTGAACTTGTTGGAAAACATCTTAACGACAAGTCGAGCTTTCTTGATGGTGATACTTACCATCATTGTCCGTCTTCCTTCTAAAATCCATCTGTACTCAACAGCCTTACGACCATCAAGTAGTTCTTCCAAAGTCTACACTTTGTTTTCATACATGGATCCTATCTCGGATTTTATGGCCTCGAGCCATTTATCGGAATCCGGGCCCACCATCGCTTCTCCATAGCTCGTAGGTTCATTGTTGTCTAGCAACATGACTTCCAAGACAGGATTACGTACCACTCTGAAGTAGTACGCATCCTTGTCATCCCACGAGGTTTGGTAGTGACTTGATCTGAAGTTTCATGATCACTATCATAAGCTTCCACTTCAATTGGTGTAGGTGCCACAGGAACAACTTCCTGTGCCCTGCCACACACTAGTTGAAGAGACAGTTCAACAACCTCATCAAGTCTCCACCATCCTCCCACTCAATTCTTTCGAGAGAAACTTTTCCTCGAGAAAGGACCCGATTCTAGAAACAATCCCTTATTGCTTTCGGTTCTGAGACAGGAGGTATACCCAACTGTTTTGGGTGTCCTATGAAGATGCATTTATCCGCTTTGGGTTCGAGCTTATCAGCCTGAAACTTTTTCACATAAGCGTCGCAGCCCCAAACTTTTAAGAAATGACAGCTTAGGTTTCTCTAAACCATAGTTCATACGGTGTCATCTCATCGGAATTACGTGGTGCCCTGTTTAAACTGAATGCGGTTGTCTCTAATGCCTAACCCATAAACTATCGTGGTAATTCGATCAGAGACATCATGGTATGCATCATATCCAATAGGGTGCAGTTATGATGTTCGGACACACCATCACACTATGGTGTTCCAGGCTGTATTAGTTGTGAAACAATTTCCACAATGTCTTAATTCTGTGCCAAACTCGTAAATCAGATATTCATCTCTATGATCATATCATAGATATTTTATCCTCTTGTCACGACGATCTTTCAACTTCACCCTGAAATTACTTGAACCTTTCAATAATTCAGACTCGTGATTCATCAAGTAAATATACTCAACATCTACTCAAATCATCTGTGAAGTAAGAACATAACGATATCCACTACATGCCTCAGCACCCATTGGACTGCACACATCAAAATGTATTACTTCCAACAAGTTGCTTTCTAGTTCCATTTTACTGAAAAACGAGGCTTTCAGTCATCTTGCCCATGTGGTATGATTTGCATGTCTCAAGTGATTCAAAATCAAGTGAGTCCAAACGGTCCATTTGCATGGAGTTTCTTCATGCATATACACCAATAGACATGGTTCGCATGCCTCAAACTTTTCAAAAAACGAGTGAGCCCAAAGATCCATCAACATGGAGCTTCTTCATGCGTTTTATACCGATATGACTTAAGTGGCAGTGCCACAAGTAGGTGGTACTATCATTACTATCTTATATCTTTTGGCATGAACATGTGTATCACTATGATCGAGATTCAATGAACCATTCATTTTAGGTGCAAGACCATTGAAGGTATTATTCAAATAAACAGAGTAACCGTTATTCTCCTTAAATGAATAACCGTATTGCGATAGACATAATCCAATCATGTCTATGCTCAACGCAAACACCAATCTCGATGGTAGAGGGAGCGTGCGATGCTTGATCATATCAACATTGGAAACACTTCCAACACATATCGTCAGCTCACCTTTAGCTAGTCTCCGTTTATTCCGTAGCTTTTATTTCGAGTTACTAACACTTAGCAACCGAACCGGTATCTAATACCCTGGTGCTACTAGGAGTACTAGTAAAGTACACATCAACACAATGTATATCCAATATACTTCTATCGACCTTGCCAGCCTTCTCATCTACCAAGTATCTAGGGTAATTCTGCTCCAGTGGCTGTTCCCCTTATTACAGAAGCACTTAGTCTCGGGTTTGGGTTCAACCTTGGGTTTCTTCACTAGAGCAGCAGCTGATTTGCCGTTTCATGAAGCATCCCTTTTTTGCCCTTGCCCTTCTTGAAACTAGTGGTTTCACCAACCATCAACAATTGATGCTCCTTCTTGATCTCTACTTTTGTGGTGTCAAACATCACGAATATCTCAAGGATCATCATATATGTCCCTGATATATTATAGTTCATCATGAAGCTCAAGCAGCTTGGTGGTAATGGCTTCGGAGAACCATCACTATTTCATCTGGAAGATCAACTCCCATTCGATTCAAGCGATTGTTGTACTCAGACAATCTGAGCACAAGTTCAACAATTTGAGCTTTTCTCCCTTAGTTTGCAGGCTAAGAAAATCGTCGGAGGTCTTATACCTCTTGACGTGGGCACGAGCCTGAAATCCCAATTTCAGCCCTCGAAACATCTCATATGTTTCGCGACGTTTCAAAACGTCTTCGGTGCCTCAACTCTAAGCCGTTTAACTGAACTATCACGTAGTTATCAAAACGTGTATGTCAGATGTTCGCAACATCCACAGACGACGTTCGAGGTTTAGCATACTGAGCGGTGCATTAAGGACATAAGCCTTCTATGAAGCAATAAGGACAATCCTCAGTTTACGGACCTAGTCCGCATAATTGCTACTATCAACTTTCAACTAAATTTTCTCTAGGAACATATCTAAACAGTAGAACTGAAGCGCGAGCTACGACATAATTTGCGAAGACCTTTTGACTATGTTCAGGATAAACAAGTTCATCTTATGAACTCCCACTCAGATAGACATCCCTCTAGTCATCTAAGTGATTACATGATCCGAGTCAACTAGGCCGTGTCCGATCATCACGTGAGACGGACTAGTCATCATCGGTGAACATCTTCATGTTGATCGTATCTACTATACGACTCATGCTCGACCTTTCGGTCTTCTGTGTTCCGAGGCCATGTCTGTACACATGCTAGGCTCGTCAAGTCAACCTAAGTGTTTTGCGTGTGTAAATCTGTCTTACACCCGTTGTATGTGAACGTAAGAATCTATCACACCCGATCATCACGTGGTGCTTCGAAACGACGAACTTTCGCAACGGTGCACAGTTAGGGGGAACACCTTCTTGAAATTTTAATGAGGGATCATCTTATTTACTACCGTCATTCTAAGCAAACAAGATGTATAAACATGATAAACATCACATGCAATCAAATAATAGTGACATGATATGGCCAATATCATATAGCTCCTTTGATCTCCATCTTGGGGCTCCATGATCATCATCGTCACTGGCATGACACCATGATCTCCATCATCGTGTCTCCATGAAGTTGTCACGTCATCTATTACTTCTACTACTACAGCTAACGGTTAGCAATAAAGTAAAGTAATTACATGACATTTATGTTGACACGCAGGTCATAAATAAATTAAGACAACTCCTATGGCTCCTGCCGGTTGTCATACTCATCGACATGCAAGTCGTGATTCCTATTACAAGAACATGATCAATCTCATACATCACATATATCATTCATCACATCCTTTGGCCATATCACATCACATAGCATACCCTGCAAAAACAAGTTAGACGTCCTCTAATTGTTGTTTGCATGTTTTACGTGGCTGCTATGGGTTTCTAGTAAGAACGTTTCTTACCTACGCAAAAACCACAACGTGATATGCCAATTGCTATTTACCCTTCATAAGGACCCTTTTCATCGAATCCGATCCGACTAAAGTGGGAGAGACAGACACCCGCCAGCCACCTAATGCAACTAGTGCATGTCAGTCGGTGGAACCGGTCTCACGTAAGCGTACGTGTAAGGTTGGTCCGGGCCGCTTCATCCCACAATGCCGCCGAATCAAGATTGGACTAGTAACGGTAAGCATATTGAACAAAATCAACGCCCACAACTACTTTGTGTTCTACTCGTGCATAGAAACTACGCATAGACCTAGCTCATGATGCCACTGTTGGGGAACGTAGCAGAAATTCAAAATTTTCCTACGTGTCACCAAGATCAATCTATGGAGTCATCTAGCAACGAGGGAGGAGTGGATCTACATACCCTTGTAGATCGCGCGCGGAAGCGTTCAAGAGAACGGGGTTGATGGAGTCGTACTCGTCGTGATCCAAATCACCGATGATCCTAGCGCCGAACGGACGGCACCTCCGCGTTCAACACACGTACGGAGCAGCGACGTCTCCTCCTTCTTGATCCAGCAAGGGGGGAGGAGAGGTTGATGGAGATCCAGCAGCACGACGGCGTGGTGGTGGAAGTAGCGGGATTCCAACAGGGCTTCGCCAAGCGCTGCGGGAGAAGGGAGATGTGTCATGGGAGGGAGGCGCCAGGGCTTAGGTTGGGCTGCCCTTCCTTCCCCCCACTATATATAGGGCCAAGGGAGAGGGGGGAGGCGCAGCCTTGGCCCTTCCTCCAAGGAAGGGTGCGGCCAGGGAGGAGTCCCTCCTCCCCAAGGCACCTCGGAGGTGCCTTCCCCCTTTAGGACTCTTCCTTTCCCTTGATTCTTGGCGCATGGGCCTCTTGGGGCTGGTGCCCTTGGCCCATATAGGCCAAGGCGCACCCCCTACAGCCCATGTGGCCCCCGGGGCAGGTGGCCCCACCCGGTGGACCCCCGGGACCCTTCCGGTGGCCCCGGTACAATACCGGTGACCCCGAAACTTGTCCCAATGGCCGAAATAGCACTTCCTATATATAATTCTTTACCTCCGGACCATTCCGGAACTCCTCGTGACGTCCGGGATCTCATCCGGGACTCCGAACAACTTTCGGGTTACTGCATACTAATATCTCTATAACCCTAGCGTCGCCGAACCTTAAGTGTGTAGACCCTACGGGTTCGGGAGACATGCAGACATGACCGAGATGACTCTCCGGTCAATAACCAACAGCGGGATCTGGATACCCATGTTGGCTCCCACATGTTCCACGATGATCTCATCGGATGAACCACGATGTCAAGGACTTAATCAATCCCGTATACAATTTCCTTTGTCTATCGGTACGACACTTGCCCGAGATTCGATCGTCGGTATCCCGATACCTTGTTCAATCTCGTTACCGGCAAGTCTCTTTACTCGTTCCGTAACACATCATCCCGTGATCAACTCCTTGGTCACATTGTGCACATTATGATGATGTCCTACCGAGTGGGCCCAGAGATACCTCTCCGTTTACACGGAGTGACAAATCCCAGTCTTGATTCGTGCCAACCCAACAGACACTTTCGGAGATACCTGTAGTGTACCTTTATAGCCACCCAGTTACGTTGTGACGTTTGGCACACCCAAAGCACTCCTACGGTATCCGGAAGTTGCACAATCTCATGGTCTAAGGAAATGATACTTGACATTAGAAAAGCTTTAGCATACGAACTACACGATCTAGTGCTATGCTTAGGATTGGGTCTTGTCCATCACATCATTCTCCTAATGATGTGATCCCGTTATCAATGACATCCAATGTCCATGGTCAGGAAACCGTAACCATCTATTGATCAACGAGCTAGTCAACTAGAGGCTTACTAGGGACATGGTGTTGTCTATGTATCCACAGATGTATCTGAGTTTCCTATCAATACAATTCTAGCATGGATAATAAACGATTATCATGAACAAGGAAATATAATAATAATCAATTTATTATTGCCTCTAGGGCATATTTCCAACAAGAAAAACAACAGAACAATAGTTCTTACTTCCTTGAAAGATGGCTCAAGCCAAACATAGACAGCCTTGTGACATGGTTGTCTTGCTTTCCTTGTTTCACTTCATTTTAGTGTACACCACTTTGCTGGAGAACCACATCCAGCCGGAGGAAAGAACCATGGAATCACAATGCAGAACTCCCGCTGCATAGTTCTTGCTTCCTGCCTCTCAAAGAAAAGGACCTGGCCCACAATGGCCTGAATCAAGCTCATCTTGAATCTTGGTATCATATAGACATATAGATAGGTTTATTATTGTCATGTTTCCCTGCAAGCAACTACAACCAAAATTAACCTAGAAACTAACACTATGCAGACTGATTATGCTGCATACAAAAGATACTGTGAATTAGTATATGCATTTCTGGTTATACATATTTTTCCATTTGTTGTTATAAATATTTTTCCTATAAAAATTCCAAAGGACCAGAGCAGTCACCATGATTGTCAAATTTCCTTCAATGCCAAGGTCAAATATTGTGTGGAAACATTTATGATGCAATAATCACTTCTGCTACTGAAACGTTGCATCTGACCGGACTATACAGTGCCAAGATGTTCTCCATGGGGTGGGGTAATATAACTGGTGGCACAAACTTACTTTTACAACTAAGGGGCAAACAATGGGCATACGGGCCAAACAATGGATCGCAATAGGATGTAGCACAAGCCTCTCGGTTCTCTCTATACATATGACCTGACATTCATCTCTCTCATTTTTTCTGCAGTTAAACAGAGGACAACTGTTTGTAACATTGAGCCGATGAAGAGAAGTAGCAGAATATTCGACGCCACCTTAGTGCATAAGGTGTGTGGAGTGTCCAGTGTTTATTTTTGCTTTTAGTATATGATTTTCTTGATGTAGTGCCTCATAAGTCTTGAGTTTGATCCACTAATATTTTCTATTTTCAGCGATATACTCATATAGTGTGTCTTTTGCAGGAGGAAAAATGGCAAGCGCAAGCGGAAAAGCTAAAGATGGTGGGGTCACGGAGGAACAACTGAAAGCGTTTGAGTATAAATACAGAAAAGTAGGACCAGAGAACAAAATGAAGCAAGTCATCCTGCTGAATCAAAACTATAGTATATCCATCCACATATCCTAACTGTAGTATATCCCTGCAGCACACTCGTTATGGGCATAAATAAACACATATGCACGTATTCATTATCAAAACACAAACAATATATATGATAACAAAACAGTAGGCAGTGATGTTGTCAACATGTCTAGTCATCATAAATCTCCTTACCTTTTTTCTTATAGTCTCGCAGTGCTATCACCAAAAAGAATCGCTCCAATGAAGTGCCTCATACATCCGGGAGCAAGAGTCACACAAATATATATATATATATATATATATATATATATATATATATATATATATGATAATTTTCATGTAGCCTCCTAGATCTTCTTGTGAGGTTGTTGTCAATGTTGTGATCACAAGGGATGCAACACTGCCTTATGAATATGATGGTTTACGATTTGTCGCCGATGCTGTCACAAGGTCCATTGCATGGCCATCTAGCAAGGTAATCACCAACAATATGTGTTTTGTCTACTTGGCTCAAATTGTTTGACGTGTCATACTGATTCATGATCACTTTGGTAGATGAAACCCTACAAGCCAGGGGCATCTTCCTCATCCCACCACTAAGGTATTTATGTGATTCACTATTTATGTGATCATGCTGTTATCATGACCACTTGGTACTGTACAAGAGCTTCTTCTTGGTGCTCCCTAGCTAGCTCAAAGTGCATGAAGAGTGCATCATGTAATCTGGTCATCATGGAATTTATCATGGAATCCTAGCTCAAAGTGAATGAAGGTTCCATGATGACCAGATTCCATAAGTTAATCTGGACATAAGTTTATCGTGGAATCCTTGCTGCTAGTTATGTAGTAATAGTTGCTTCCCTGTGTTCATTTAGGCCCAGTTTGGATGCAAAGTTTTTTTAATAGCACAGTTTCTGTAAAAAAAAATGCACTTCTGAAAATACTTTGATATGTTTGGTCCAAGTATATACCATGGTTCTACAAATTGTAATATCCCCAATGTATCTATTGCTGCCAGCAGGAACATAGCATTATGTTTTTTGTGTCCATGCATCTATTGCTGCCACCAGGAAGATAGCAACATCCCTTTCAGTACCATTCAATTTTATGGCCACTACTGAAGAGTAAACAAAGATAACTGAAATACTGTACTTCTCACATGGATAGAAAACACCAGTAAGGTGTATCTCTAATACTTAGCTATATGGTACCAGTTCCCTAGAAAACAAGTTATATGCCCACATAGCTCTAGCTCTTTCTTGCGTTTAAGAAATAAAAATTACATTTCAATTACGCCTCTTAAACCACCCTCCGTGTTAATCTTGTCTGAGGTATTCTCTTACAGAAAGTCAAGTCAAACATCAACAGATGACAGATGCATGTGAAACTTGTAGTCTGGACTTCCCTTCGCTTTTTATGTCTCATATTCTTTCTCTCTTGTAGATCTCTGATGGTGGTGGAAAGACAACATTTGTTTATTTCATTGTCGATAAGAAAACGTGAGAATATATCTTTTCTTCATCATCATTGTCGAAAGGTGCTAGTACTTAGCTTCCTGTAGTTATAACTAGACGAGTGTAGCAGTCAACATAGCTACAGCTACAACATTTGTTTATGTTCCCTGTTATGCAGCTTGACATGAATTATTTTCAGTTTCACAACATAACATAAATCGTCAGTGCACAACATTTTTTTAACCCTGTGATATAAATCATGTGAAGATAGTCATGAAATGGTTTAATCATCCAATTATTTCTCAAAACTTAGGGTCGCGTCTCCTTGTCAACTTTGGTTATTCTTAGTTTGACACTTCTGTAAGGATCCGAAGTTTACAGGCCTGCAAATCAAACTTATTCACCTCAAAGTTAGCTGGTTGTATATTAATTCGGTTTCTATGTCCCATGCCTGATGCTCTTTACTCTCAAGTTGAACAGGTAGTACAGTAGTACTCATTGAAAAGGAAATTTCATCCGCTTGCATGTATATTAATTGTACGCTTTTTTGTCTTTCCAGGTTGCTGTCAGGTTGTGTACGGAAGACAAGAGGAACAAGAAGGAACCATGAAGTTGTCAGTTTGCGTCAACTAGATATCTTTTGTAATGGAGCAAAATCAATGCATCTTGTAGCTACCATTTTGTAACGGATATCTTGTAACGTAGCAAGCATTGAACCGTGGGACATGCATCTATCATTTTATAAACATATCGGGTGTTTCGGTCACCCAGGAAAATGTTTCCTCTTATTTAGTTACCTCTATTATGAGAATTATAAGTGTTATTTTTGTTTGGTTCTGGTTTAATATTTGAGAGTACATGCAAGTTATTGTAACTTGATAGATAATGATGAGATATGTAATCTGATTGATATTGTTTTGATAATGTAATATGCCAAACACCATTGGCAAAGTGCAGATGAACTGTCGGTCGGCAAAAGGAATCACCGTCCTACCGTTGGTCGGGAAAGGTTCATGGCAGGGCCAATGGAAAGTTGGTCGGCAAAGATATTGCCGTCAAACAGTCGGTCGGGAAAGGTTTGTAAGAGAAAATCGGTCGGGAAAGGTTCTTGGCAGGGCCAACAGAAAGTCGGTCGGTAATGTTTCGTATAGCCATCCGATAGTCGGTCGGGAAAGATATGTCGGTCGGGAAAAGTCTTTCCCGTCTGGACTTTCCCCAACAGACTGTGTTGGTCAGCAAAAGTCTTTCCTGACCGACTGTTTGTCAGCGGAAGTTGTTTTCCCAACCAATCTGTTTGTTGGGAAAGTAGTGTCATGGTGTAGTGTGGGGAGGCGGCGATGCTGGACTCGAAGGGAGGCGGCGGCGCAAACAGATCGAGGGAAGGAAGGGATCGCTAGGAGGAGGGCTCAAGGTGAGGGGTGGTAAGGAAATCTTTACCGGTGGGGTCTGTGGGGTATCGACCGATAGTTGACCCGGACCTGATTACGGAGGAAAATGATTACATAGGTCTGTCAGCAAATGCGTGTAGCGGTATCCATTTGCACTGTAACGAGCAATTTTTTTATGAAACAAACACCTCCCTAGCGTATTATTGGACTGCTGTTTAAATTGATTGTGGATATCCCAAGCTATCATCTTCTATCTGATAGACTCAGTAACCAAAAGTTTTTATTTTTGCATGATAATACGTGTCTCATTAATAAAATAAAGATTCGGTTACAAGCCGCGTAAACATCAACATTATAGGACTGAAAAGATAGAATAATCCTATACAAAAAACCAACGCCTGTCCTTCTTCATTAAAAAAAAGGAGACAGATCATCTCTTCACTAAAAACTTTCTAACTTCCGTAGAAGTAAGTAACCACCATGTATGGATCCAAGTGAATATCCCGTCCCGTAGATGGGGTTGGTGGGATACTACCTGTCGCTGTGATGAGCCATGGACCGAATCATGGCAAATACGCTGTGTAATTAGTTGGTTATTATTAAATCTGGCCGGGCTCCGACCGGATCGCTCTTTCCACGATGGCGACGTACGTGCAGTGTGCTGGACTATAGTAGTGGTACGTACGTACGGAGCAAGTAGTGATACAGTCGTCGTTGGAGTATGTGTTTGGAGCACCCCTATACGCCATGAACCTCACACTCACGTAAACTACGCACCAAGTACGTGAAATAAATTTGAAGATTCTAAAAGAAGAATATCCCATATGGTGAAAGTTTCATGGTCAGACTCAGTCACCACTCGCATCACCTATAATTAGTGACTTGAGTGATCAAAATCACTGTGCATCTGAGCATTAGCTTGTTTCATTGGCTGTCATTTACGCGTTGTGTATTTGCAACTAACTTTGACAGTGTTATATATTTTTGGGTAAGCCGGCTATCGATACTACATGCAAGTCTTCCTCATGTATGTCAAAGGGGACGAGACTTGCCTGCTCCCTTCCCGTGTGCCCATCCGTGCTCCCGCATACGTGGCTTGATTTGATTGGAACAAAATAACGTCCGGCCCCACCCCCTTAAAATCAGGGGGGGGATGATTAGATTAGAAAGAAAAAAGGGAAAAAGACAGCCGTAGGATGAAGTGGGAGCACAGATGGGAGCATGGGAAGGGAGCAGGCAAGCCGGATCCTGCCAAAGATAGGTGAGAAAAATGC
Source organism: Triticum urartu (assembly GCF_056163025.1). NCBI lineage: Eukaryota > Viridiplantae > Streptophyta > Magnoliopsida > Poales > Poaceae > Triticum > Triticum urartu. The sequence continues at coordinate 123,179,009 of NC_141879.1, forward strand.
GAGTATTGGACAGCTCTGTCTTAATTTACTGGTAGCTTCTTTGCTTAAAGATACTAGCAGTGTACATCAGAGGGCGCGACTCCCTTCGAAGGCGTCAATATTGTCGGCATTTGATGGGGGACAGTACACCTATTTTATACGTTAGGCTATCAGTATTTGTGCACTCATGGTAGTGTGATGGTGTTCATACGTCCTTATGACTCATGATGATGCATGCATGTTCCTTTGCTGCATAGCATGCATAATGTCCGCGTTCAAGCTTCTGTATCTTTGAGGCCAATAGTCAATGTTGTAATAGATTTGTTTGATAAAGTTTATACAATAGCACTACTCCTAGAGTTATTATGAAATATAGGGTCTTTTGGTTTGCAGCTTAAGGTTGACACATCTAATCTTGAGCTCTTTTACGGTACCCTGATACTCCAAAATAGAACAGGGAGTACCAATTAAATCCAACCGTCGATTCTAAGGGGTATTATGGACCTTTTGTGTTGCTATAAAATTTTCCCAAAAATTCCTTTTATTAATAAATCTTCCAGTCTATTTCATTGATGATGAAAAAAAAATCCTTTGATCCAATCTGTCATCGCCGCTAGCGTTGCAATCACGCAGCTCTCCCCTTGGAACGCCGTCAAGTGATCTTCCCCGTATCCGTCTCAACTGCTGACCCGCCCTCCCTTCAGCGCACCAATCATCCTCTTCGCAGGGCTAACTATCTTCCTGATGCTCGACCGCCACACCGCCGATGGTTTCTCCACTTCGCTCGTAGCGTTGCTGATGTATCAAGTAATTCCACCTCTATAATGTCGATCTTGTGCATTTGATATCTCATCGTCTGTCTCGATCCCTTTCTCGATGTGTGCATATCTTCGATCACTGAGATTGGTCCTTCATTTGAACAAAAATCCGGTATAGACCTACTTATCATTGACATGCACTCCTACTTCCTGATCGAGAGCTACTTATCATGTATCGATCGACTTTGTTCCTTTTTTACGGCAATAATTTCTTATCATAAAATTCATGTATTTTCGAACAACTTTTTCATTGAAGATGAAATTTGAAAAGTATGGACGCCCATGTAAGTATATCAAACTGAAGGCACAATCAAGTTAGCTGCTAATGGGGGTGGGGGGGGGGGGGGGGTGCATTTTGGTCGTTTCTTTCCGATGAAGTGGTTAGCTTGGCCTAATTTGAGCATTGTAATTGACTTCTTGGCGCTTCTTCCTTCCTGATTATGCGCATGCAGTTCACTACTAGAAACAAGAAGGAACTGTTAAACGGAAGTGACATACAAATAATATGTTCGTACTTTCAGTAGATTAAACTAGCAATGATGAAAAGGAACGGTCCAAATTGCTTATAGAACTTGAGGGTTTTTTCAAGTAACCTGATACCCCTATTTAGTAATGTTTTTTTATGAAACGGATGTAAAAGCTTTGTCTTATCTCATTAATTAAGAAGGAGCAAAACAATGGTTTGAAGGTTACAGGACCACGCGGGTCCGAATAGAAGGGATCGCTCTCCCGATACTAAGTTTCCCAAAAATCTACCCCCGGCAACTATCCATATTTTCACCTCATCTCTAATCGTTGCCACCACTCTCATGGGTAGGGAGGCCTTGCCACGGAACACCAATTTGGGCCATTCACAATGTGGGTACCAATCAATTCCCGCCTTTCATTTTAAGGGGTTATTTCAGACCATTTTGTTACGTGAATGTGGTCACTAATACTCTCTCCGTTTTTATTTACTCTGCATATTAGGTTTGGCTGAATTCAAACTTCATAAAGTTTGGCCAAGTTTATAGAAAAAAATATAAACATTTACCATAACAAATCTATATGATGAGAAAGTACATTCAATAATGAATCTAATGCTATTAATTTGTTATTGTATATGTTAATATTTCTGTTGATAAACTTTGCCAAAGTTCACGGAGCTTGACTTTGATCAAAGCTAATACGCGGACTAAATAAAAACGGAGGGAGTATGTAATAATATATGGTTGTGGGCACCATTGCATAGGTCAAGGTGATCCTCCTTTTCAAAAGAAAAATATTTTTACGGCTTAAATTTATTTGGAAGGAAGTACTCCTATGTCGCTGTAAATTCTGGTGTAAAAAAAGTGTGTAAGTGCTTTCAGCCAAGGAGTAAAACACGCACGATACCATGCGTCCGAAGCGAAAGGAATTTTCCGGTAGCAAACTGCCGGCTCACGACGTTTGGTGGTGCTATTGCCCGCCTCTGCTTTCATCCATTCTTTGACTGGACGGCAGCTATGTACACACCAGTACACCACACTACACAAATTGCACGCCATTGCACGCCCGACGACAGACATGATTGTTTCTCCGATGTCCCTGCTGCGTCATATGGTTTCCCACGTGCCTCTCGTTTCCCCCGGTCAAACTGCAGAGATATAGGAGTGACAATGAGAGACGATGGACTCGCATCCCACCAGAACACAGGACGATTCCCTTGCGCGGCCATAGAGGAAAAGCAATATGGTGCGTGCACGGTTTAAGATCTGGTTTTCTTCTAATGAACTGTAGTTTAAGAAAGATCTACTACTTAAGTAAGTAGTTAGTACGTGGGGGTTGTTGAGATACTACCTGTCTGGCTGTCCCTACGACGCGATGAAGGGACATGTGGATCGAATCATGGCAAAATATGTTGTTTAGGCACACGATGTTTATTTCATAATATTTCGTTAGCAAGGTTGGTTTGTATCGGATAAGCTGTCAACTGCTACAATGATTGATCATTACAGTACATTACAGTGAGAGAAGGAGAGCGGATAGATATATCCGTTTCAGCACAATTCATATGGGACCGATCACGGGCCGACATTATTGTTTTGTTTCATCAATGTTTAAGGACGTGTTTGGTTGTCATTCTAAATTTGTCACATTTTGTCATCCCACAAATTAGACAAGTTTGACTGAGTTAGTCCTTGTTTAGTTTGCAGCCAGACTTGTGGCAAGATTACTTTCATGCAAACTAGACTCTACATGTCACTAACTTGTAAAAGTGCGATAGGATTACCTCAAGTGTGGCAGAGGGTGGCTCCAATTTTACTTGCCTAACCTCAGACATGTGGGGCAAAAAAAAGTGTGACAAATGATGACAAGCTTTAGCAAACAAACCAAACATGCCATAAGACTCCGACGCGGCCTTCGACTTGCCGCGAAGCACCGCTCTCCCCTGAGCCCCGAGTTTCACCGTGCATGCAGCAACCGCGACATGTTCAAGCTTCTATCGTCCCTCCGTGAGCTTGCCATGCCTCTTTCCGTCACACCTCCCCCTCTCTTGTGCTAGCCTTCTCACAGAAAGATTGAGCAGAGGGGGGTTGAAATAATCAATGTTGTGTGGTTTACATTTGCCATTCCCGTAAGAATTATCAGAATTGTGGTATTTGGAATCCGCTAGAGTGGCACCTCCCTTAATTCCAATTAGAAGCTCCCGACAGTCAATTACTAGAAATTGGTTATTGGGAATATTTTCTAAGTAGTCTTCAAAATCAAAATATAAGCAGGGTTTCCATGACTAGGAGGGTGGCATGCACAATCCCGGAAACAGAAGCAACTCTTAGCCTTTGGTGGATTTGTTCGGATCTGTTCGTCTTTCGTCTACGTTCGTATATCTTTAGGTTGAATCCTTTCGATGTACGCTACTCTTCATTGGCGGCGGTTGCTGTTCTGGCGCGCTGGTCCTATGGGGCCTTAGGACGACGACTTCCCGACTGTCTATTACAATAAGTTTTGCTTGGCTTCGGTGAGGGAGGGGCGGACGATGACGGCGGCGCGCTTCAGTGATTGTAGTCGTCGCTAGCTGGTCTATAAATCTAGATGTACTTTTTTTGTACACGTTTAACATATATGAAACAAATGAGTAACATTTTTTCAAATATTTGTGTTTGATGATTACATTTTAATACACGTTCTACTTTTTTTGTGTAGACCATGAAAATTTTGTATACACGTTTGATATTTTTTAAATACATGATTAACATTTTTTAAATACATAATCAGCTTTTTTTCATGCGCATTGTATTTTTTATACATTTTCATATATATTAGAAACATTTTTCTATACACATTTTACAAATGGTAGCTTAACATTTTTCAAATGTTTTATGAAGTGTATTTTTTGTAATATATATGTTTATAATATTTGGAAGTATAAACAAAAGTAAAGTAGAGAAAGTAAAAGACAAACAAAAAAGTGGGAAAAAACACAAGGTTGGGGGCTCCCACGAGCTGGGCCGGCCCAGCCTCGCGCTCCCTCATGGGAGGCTGCCCTACGTCTCGCGCCCCAGGAAAACACAACCCCCCCCCCCCCCCCCCTAGAAAAAGCGTTCCCAGAAAAAAGGATGGGAGCAATTAATCGATGAGTACTCCTTCGGGAGCCCCGGCAGGGAACACTTCGTGTGGGTTGGGAGCGCGCCCACTTGGCGCGCTGTCAGCTGCCGCCATGTATCTCGCTTCCTCTGAATTATTTTTTTTGTACGAGTTTTCAACTTTTAGATGATTGTTTTTATTTTTTTGGCTTTTCGGGGTTTTCCTGATTTTTCTTAGGATTTGGAAAAGAATTTCAAAAAAAAAACGCGACAAAATGTGTTTTTTTTTCTTCCACGAGAAGCATATATTTACTTCTCGTCGAGGCATGAATTTGTTTTTGTGAGAGGCACGGTCATGTCTCTCGGAAAGGAAAAAAATGTGTTTTTTTTGCTTGCATGAGATGCACATATTTGCTTCCGCGAGCGGCGCAGCCGTGCCTCTCAAAAAAGGGGAAAATATGTTTTTTATCCTTCTGCGAGAGGCACAGATTACTTCTCACGTAGGCATGAATTTACTTTCATGAGGGGCACAGTTGTGCCTCTAAGAAAGGGAAAACATGTTTTTTTAGCTCCGCAAGAGGCATAAATTTACTTCTCGTGGATGCATGAATTTGTTTCTGCGAGAGGCATGGACTGCCTCTCGAACAGGAAAAAACGCATTTTCTTTTTCTTCTTTCACGAGAGGCACAAATTTGCTTCCGGCAGAGGCACGGCCGTTTCACTCAGAAAAGAGAAAAACATGTTTCTTTTCATTCTGTGAGAGGCACAAATTTACTTTTCATGAAGGCACGGATTGGTTTTCGCGAGAGGACTCAGAAAAGGGAATGACACTTTTTTTCGTTTCGCAAGAGGCAGGTCATTTCTCTCAAAAAGGGGGAAAACACGTTCTTTTTTTTTCCACGAGAGACACATTTTTACTTCTCATGAAGGCAAGGATTTTCTTCTGCGAGAGGCATGGTCATGCCTCTTAAAAAAATAAAAAAAACGTGTATTTCTTTCTTTCGTGAGAGGCACAAATTTACTTCTCATAGAGACACGAATTTGCTTCCGTGAGAGGCACGATCATGCCTTCATAAAGAGAAAGAAGCGTTTTCTTTTTTTTCTTCATTCGTGCAAGGCACAGCTTTAGTTCTCGTGGAGGCACATATATGATACCACGAGAGGTACGGTCATGCCTCTTGTAAATGAAAAAAAAATGATGCTCTCAATTTGTTTTTTCGTGAAAAAATGTTCGTCAAAACTTATCGACGTAGGAGCTAGTTTTGAAGATCTCAGTGCCAAGAATCCAATAATGAAACCGGTTCGAGAGGTTTGAGAGATAAAACGTTTTGAATAAAGGAACTAGAAAAAAAAACTCTCAATTTGCGATAGGTGATGCACATCCAGTGTGACACTTGTCACGGGAGCGGCATTTGCAAAAAGTACTTGATTTCGCCAATGCAGTGATACGGAAGAAAAATGAGGCAAACTGGGCCTTAGCACTTTATTACCTCGTGGGCTCCTTGCACACCCTTCCGAACCGGAAGCCCGGAACGCCCAATGCACGCGCCGTCCCCACGCGGCGCTCCCCCGGACGCGCACTCCGTCGAGCACCTGCCCCACGGGCACGGCGGCCCCCTCCTCCACCGCCTCCTCCCGGCGTGCGCCACCGTCCCCTCCCTCCGCGCCCTCCATGCGCGCCTCCTCGCGCACGGCCTCCTCCACCCCCTCCGCGCCCGCACCAAGCTGCTCAGCTGCTACGCGGCGCTGGGCGACCTCGCCTCCGCGCGCAGGGTGCTCGATGAAACCCCCCGCCCTGACCCCTACACCTACAGGGTCGCGGTCGGGTGGCACGCCGCCGCGGGGCGGCACGTGGAGGCCGTGGCGCTCCACCGGGGCATGCGGCGGCGGTGCCCCGCGGCGCAGGGCGACGTCGTCCTGCTCTCCCTCGCGCTCAAGGCCTCCGTCAGGTCGGCCGACTTCCGCTACGGCAGGCGGCTGCACTGCGACGCCGTCAAGGCCGGCGGCGCGGACGGGTTCGTGATGAACTGCCTGGTCGACATGTACGCCAAAGCCGGCGACCTGGAGAACGCACGCAAGGTGTTCGACAGGATCCTTGGCCGTAACGTGGTGTCGTGGACGTCCATGCTCAGCGGCTGCCTGCAGAACGGTCTCGCCGAACAAGGACTGGCGCTGTTCAACGAGATGAGGGAAGAGCGCGTGCTGCCGAGCGAGCACACGATGGCGAGCGTGCTCACGGCTTGCACCATGCTCGGCAGTTTACACCAAGGGAGATGGGTTCATGGGTCAGTGGTCAAACTTGGCATGGTATTTAACCCTTTCGTTACCGCAGCGATGCTGGATATGTATGTCAAGTGCGGACAGCTAGAGGATGCTCGGCGGTTGTTTGATGAGCTCGGTTTTGTTGACCTTGTTCTCTGGACGACGATGATCGTGGGCTACACACAGAATGGGAGTCCTCTTGATGCATTACTTCTGTTCGCTGACAAGAAATTTGTGCGCATTGTTCCTAATTCGGTAACCATAGCAACTGTTCTTTCAGCTTCCGCTCAGTTGCGCAACTTGTCTCTGGGAAGGTTGATTCATGGGATGTCAGTTAAGTTAGGTGTGGTTCAGAAGGATGTGGTGATGAACGCGCTCGTTGATATGTATGCAAAGTGTAAAGCAGTGTCAGAGGCCAATGGGATATTTGAAAGAATTTCGAACAAGGATGTTGTCACATGGAATTCATTGATCGCTGGCTATGTTGAGAATGACATGGGCAATGAAGCTCTAATGCTATTTAGTCAGATGAGGGTGCAGGGTTCTTCTCCTGATGCCATCTCCGTAGTGAACGCCTTGTCAGCCTGTGTTTGTTTGGGTGATCTACTTATCGGTAAATGTTTCCATACTTATGCTGTCAAACACGCATTTCTGTCGAACATTTACGTCAACACTGCTCTGCTGAACCTGTACAACAAGTGTGCTGATCTCCCATCTGCTCAGAGGGTGTTCAGAGAGATGAATGATCGCAATTCTGTCACTTGGGGTGCTATGATTGGAGGTTATGGTATGCAGGGCGATTCTGCTGGCTCGATCGACCTTTTTAATGAAATGTTGAAGGACAATATCCAACCAAATGATGTAGTGTTCACAAGTATCCTTTCCACCTGCAGCCACACTGGGATGGTTTCTGTAGGAAAGAAGTGTTTTGAGAGCATGGCACAGTATTTCAACATCACTCCTTCAATGAAGCATTATGCATGTATGGTTGATGTGCTGTCCCGTGCCGGAAATCTGGAGGAGGCATTGGAGTTCATACAGAAGATGCCAATGCAAGCAGACATTAGTGTCTGGGGAGCTTTTCTCCATGGATGCAAGCTCCATTCCAGGTTAGAGTTTGGAGAAGAAGCTATCAATAGGATGATGGTTCTTCATCCTCGCACGCCAGATTTTTATGTGCTCATGTCCAACTTGTATACCTCCTACGGGAGGTGGGATAAGTCTCTTGCTATCAGGAGATCGATGCAGGAAAGAGGACTAGTCAAGCTACCCGGCTGCAGCTCTGTGGGACATGAAAATGGATGAATTGAATGTTTTCTAATTGTCTAACAAAGGCCACAGAGTTGTATTTGTTGCACCTGATCCGTTCATATCGAGTTATTGATTATTCAGGAGAATTTCTCTTCGTATCTCCTGTGTACAGTCAGATCTTATGGCAGGGGAATAGGTCCAGATGAAGTATGGAGTGTTGTGTACACTGTGGTGTTGTTTGGGATATAGCTCAAATTTTGGAACAAACCCTGAGACGATGCAGAAAACTGAGAAGGCCAATTTTTAAAATGATGCCTGACATGATGAGATATCTGGCAAGTGTTTGCACAACATACTCTTTACATCACAAGGTTGTTCATGTTGAAGCTGCATGGTGATATGAGATATTCAGATTTTCAGACTGCGCCGCATGGTAAAACACACTGTTGATGTAAAATGCTGCTGGCCTGGCATCACAACTTCACAAGGCTATAGCAATATCAACACTAACAATGTTTTTTAGGCTAGGCTCATCTGAGCTCATGATTCATGAAGAACCTTGTTTGCCTCCAGCGCATGCTAAAATGCCCTGTTATGTACTGAATGGCATCTGGATCCTGACTGCAAGCAGCCAAGGACTGAGGTGCTAGGTAGGAACAAATGGACTAAATTCTCACGCAGTTCATAAGTTGATCATCTTGTCTCAAAAGCTTGACATAGTTCATGTTTGTGATGCATTTTATTTCTTAATCACTCAAGTTACTTGACAGCCCTTCATATTGCTTTCAAAACATGGTTTAAGCCTACTAATACAACTCATTGGCTGAAGAAGGTTCTGCCCTGACCAAGACGACACAGCTCATTCAGCATCTTAGGCAAAAGAGCTGCTGTCGATAACTTTCGTTGGAGAATCTATTGTGAAGTAATGATTTGTTACCAGGAAAGCAAGTACTAACAAAGCTTGTGTGTTCTGGCTTTTAGCAATGTTTTTTTTGAGGAAGCTTTTAGCAATGTTCTGGCTTTTAGGAATGTTGGTTAACACTTTTAACCATACTTGTAGCAAAGCACGAATTATTATGTAGCTCGCATGTTGTGCCAATTGGCAATCAAATATTACAATTTACAATCCATTACAAGGGTTCTATTTTCAGCATGATGTTTTTGTCAACGACTTTAACTTTCTGCTGAAGCAGTTGTGCTTCCCCATGAGCTGGTAAAATTATTGTATACTGGCGAGAGAGTCTGTGCCTTGGGTTAAAACCTTGGGTCTTGCTTGGAACTGAAATGGAATATGTTGGTTATGAGTCAGTTCTGACTTTCTCCCAGCCACACAAAACTGCCGCCCGAGGTTACAAATTATTTTAGCTCAGCAAATGCTCTCCAGATAGGATTACCTCGAAAGAATCAACCAATCATCTGTTAAGAGATCAGAGCAAATTCCAGTGAATCACCAGTAATCACCACAGGAGCAAATTCCATCTCTGAAATGGTGAAACCTCGACGCGTCCCTAACCACAATCAGCCTCTGCGTCACCTTGGAAATAATCTTGGTGGCGTTATGGCAGTCCAGGCACACCCTAAGGTTCTTGATGATCCTGATCTCGGTCCCAGGTTCCGTATTGAGCAATCCAAAGGCGATGGCCAGCTTCTCGCTGTGCACTTTCACCATATGCTCCTTCTCTTCCTCCTCGACGTCGTACAATGCCGCCTCCGTGTCGGGTCGGTACCCAGCCTCAATCATCTTTGTAGTTAGCTTCTCCAAGTACGAGTAGATGGCGTCTGACTGTGGGTGGGCACGATCACCAGCCATGAAGACATGCGGTTTGTCACCTAGCTCGATTAGAGTACACCCTGGTGTTTTCACCAGCTTCTTGCTCTTGGCCTCCTGCCTCACCCCAGCTGCTTCAGAGTACTGCTTCTTTGACGTGTACAGATTGGAGAGCAGCACATAGTAGCCGGTGTTCTCGGGTTCTAGTTCAAACAACTTCTGGGAGGCCAATTTTGCAAGGTCAGCATCCTTATGAACCATGCAAGCAGCAAGTAAAGCCCCCCATACGCCAGGTCCAATGGCGTTCTTGGGGAACTCTGAGATGAGCTCATAAGCCTCCTTGAGCCGGCCAGCTCGGCCGAGTAGATCCACCATGCAAGTGCAGTGCTCGATACCTGGAGTGAACCCGTAATCGCTAGTCATTGACCGGAAGGCTGTCCGTCCTTCCTCAACCAATCCTCCATGGCTGCACGCATAGAGTACTGACAGGAAGGTGGAGCTTGTTGGAAGAAGGTTTGCATCCAGCATGTCCTTGTAGAGCTTCAAAGCTTCAGCACCTTGACCATGGAGGCCATATCCAGAGATCATCACATTCCAGGAGACCACATTCTTATTGTCCATTCTGTCGAAGATGCGGCGAGCTTCAGCAATGCTTCCGCACTTCACATACATGTCAATGAGCGCTGTCATGACATAAACATTGAGCTCGAGGTTCTCCTTGGAGATGATCTTGTGTACCCACTTTCCCAATGACAAAGCTCCAAGCTGTGCACAGGCCGACAGAGCGCTCGAGATGGTGAGCGGATTTGGTGGCACATTGAGCGCCTGCATTTTCTGGAAGAGTGCAACGGCCTTCTCCGTCAAACCATTCTGGGCATACCCCGATATCATGGCATTCCATGATTCCATGGTCTTTTCAGGCATTGCATCAAAGGCTTTCCTTGCAGAGTCCATGTCGTTTAACCTACAGTACAGAGTGGTAAGTGATGTCGATACAGGAGCATTGGCATCAAATCCAGCCTTGACAACATACGCATGTAAGCACCGAGTAAGCTGTTCATGCCCGAACGGACTGTGCACCGGGATCAGCGCCACCAACGTGCTCGAGGTTGGCCTCAAGCCCAAGGTCACCAGATCCTTAAACAGCTCCACCGACGATCCAACCATGCCATTAACCGAGTAGCCTGAGATCAAGGCATTGTATGCAACCAAATCCGGCGCCACCATCCTGTCAAAGAGATGCCGTGCACACTCCATGTCTCCGCACTTGGCATACAGTGATATGAGCGCCGTCACAACATGCTCGTCTTGTGCCAATCCGCATTTCTCCCCAAAGGCATGAACGCACCTTCCCATCGTCACATCCGCAACCTCCGCTGCTGCCGGCAGGACGGATGACAGCGTCGTCGAGTCAGGCTGCGCCGATCCTGCCCTGACCATCCGCACGAACATCTCCATGGCCTCCGAGCCGGACAGCGCGGCGAGCAGCGTGTTCCAGAGGACCGTGTCCGGAGACGGCACAGCGTCGAACACCCTGCGTGCGTCATCGCCTCTCGACAGCGTGGAGTAGAGCTTGGTGAAGGCCGACGCCACGAACGTGTCCCCCGCGTACCCCGCGGCGACGGCGAGCCCGTGCAGCGCGCGCGCGGAGGCGGAACCAGAAGCGATGCCGCCGCGGGAGCTGGAAGAGTTGAGCGAGGTGGCGGCGAAGGCGAAGGAGAAGGAGTCGGGGCAGGGGAAGAGGAGGTCGGGGCGGAGGGACGGGAGGGAGCGGAGTAGGGCGTTGCGAATGAAGCGGTCGGGGTTGGGGACGGCGCGGAAGAGGCGGAGGAGCTGGCGGGGAGGTGCGCGGAGGGCGGCGTAGCGGACGAGGAGTGAGGTGGCCGGGGCGGGGTCGAGGGTGTAGTGGCCGGAGGCGAGGCAGACGGCGAGGACCTGATCGAGGTGGCGGAGCGTGGAGGAGAGGGCGATGAGGCGTGCGTACGAACGGCGGAGGGCGCCGACGTCGGCGAGGAGTGCGGCGGCGGGGGGCGGCAGGCCGGGAGAAGGCATCGGTGCCGTCGGGCGGTGCGGGTGGCCGGGGCTTGTTATGTGGTTTTTGATGTTAGAAATGTAGCCGTTCGATCGCTGATAGACGGTCGACATGCAAACGTTTCAATTTGCTAACGAAATGGCATATTTGTCTTAGAATGGGCATGATAATTATGTTAATGATCGAATGATACCACCACGTCTATGCAAACACGGTGTCGAAAAGAGTGCCAATACATAAAAGACATAATCAAAACATGACTAATAAGGAAAGAATACACTGCGAGCATAAGTCATCATGCTTAGCATGGACCGTGGTGTTTGAACAAATCATATCATACCTTAGGCCGGGCTTGGATTGAGTGTAATTTAATATAGGTGTATCAACTTTACGAGTGTATATTACTGGATTAGAGTGATTTTCGACCGGGAAGGATACACACATGCAGTTGCGTGTATTTTTTACAGGTGTATCTGAATGAAACACAGTAATCCAAGCGGGGGCTTAGGGTTTTGTTATCTATCACCGCCCTGCCATACCATGACAAACAACATATGGTCGGCACAAAAATAACCATTCCCAATGAAAAGAACCACAAGGTTATACTTTCAATCAATTAGAAAATGATCTTCACACTTATCTTCTTGACAAATTATTGTGGTGCTTGTTATGTTCCTTTTTATGTAATGGATTGTTAAATTTTCAAGACAACTCATGAGAGCTGCATGATTTTTTCACGTCTCATGTTTTGAGTTGTTTTCTTGTGTCGTAGTGCATGGCCACTGCTAGATTAAGCCTTTCTTAAAAATAAACATCTTGGCTCCGATAAACCCTCCATGCGGCACCCCTCCCTAGCCATATGTGCGGTAGATTTGGGGTTGCTCGAATGTGCTTCCACATCGGACTAACCAGTGAGACCCATGGGAAAACCCATCAGTCTGCCTGGGAGGTCACTGGTTTGGTGTTTGTATTCATGGTTCCTCATCGGTGCGGCTCCCGAGGGGCCAAACCCCGGCTATTGAAGACGAGCAATTTCCCTCCCTTTTCCCTCCCTTTCCCCTTCCCGTCCGCGCCACAAAGGGCGTTCCTATCTTCTCAGACCTCACCATATGCCCTCCGCCATGGTCCGCGAGAAGGCCACGTATTACAAGATGTTGATGTCGGGGCATTGGGCGGAGCTCACGACGAGGTGCCCACCATCGAGGCATGGTGCGTAGACTGCATTGCAATCAACCAATCCCCGAGCTCTCTAGGAGGATATGGAGGCTGACCCCACCGTCAGGTTTGAGGTGGCGAACGCTACGGCCGGCGGAGGTGATGTCATTTGCCTCCTCTCGATGGAGGAGGCGGAGGGGTAGTTGTGCTTCACCCAAGCCGAGGAGGCGGAGCACATTGCGGTGGAGGCGCGGTTCGAGGTCGAACACACAGGTGCTTCCGCCTTCGTTGAGCTCATCAATGACAGCATCCTCGTCGCAATGAACCGCACCATTATGGAGTTCCTCGAGTCTGAGCGGGCGGTGGCGATGAACATACGCCAAATCCTCCTTCGTGACGTTGAGCAGGAGGAGCTCTTCGCAGACGACATCGGCGACGAGGAGATACCCTTGATTCGAGCCACCGCCAATGATCATGAGAACAACTGCTTCCGTAAAGGGGTCACCAAACTCTCCTCCGACGAGGACTGGGAGTAGGGTACCACGTAGTTTGCAATTTTCTTTCAAATGCAGCTCTTTCTTATATGATGAACTTATGAAATCGACATTGCATGACTTTGTATCGAATTGAGATTTTGGATACAAGGATTATGACTCCCCGAACAGACAAATTGGTGGGGGGAGGGGGGGGGGCACAACCTTAATCATCATTACTTAATTTGAATAGATTTGCTAAATCATATCTGGATGCGCCAAAATTATTGCACATTTAAGTTCTATGTCATCAATCTTATCTAGAGATTCATGTTTTTTTTTCTCCTTTACTTTTTATATTTAATTGAATAACTTGAATGTGCAATAACTAGGGCACGTTTAGAGATGTGCCCTTTCAAATACAAGGTTCTTTACCAAGCCTAGCGTCTGGTTAGCCTACCATGGTTGAAGATGCTCTAAGCTATTGGGATCTGACAAACCATTGGCTTTTCTTTCATTCTCCCAAGGCGACTTGGGAAAGCCTTCCTCCCCTCAATCTCCGTCGGCGAGCCCGTGGATTCACCTCCCCTCCGCCTACCGCTCCGGCTGCCGGTGGCGGGGAGGAGAATCCTGGTATCTCGACTTTCACTAGTATATAGATATAGATAGGTAGGGTTTTAGTCTTCGCAGAGGCGGCGTTTGGACGGTTGGTGGCACTCCTTTTTAGAGTCAGTCTTCTGGGCTCCGATCTTTCTCAAGTTTGTCTGTTGGATGGATTAGACGGAGCTCCGACGTAGATTCCAGCCAACTCCTTGGGGCGGGGAGGTTAGGGTTTCTCGCCGTGCGTACGCAATGGCGATATTTGGTGTTAAGTTCTTCAGATCGATTCAAGAATTCAATGACGACGACTGCGCCTCCAGGGCGCTGGTCCTTAGGGGTACGTGCACGAAGACTTCCCAACTGCGGCAAGGTCAGCCCGGCTTTAGTATGGAAGCGATGACAGTGGCGCGCCGGAGGCTCGTTCTGGTGGCGGCAATGGTCGTTCGGTGGACCTCGACGTAATTTTTATTATGTTTGAGGTGCTTTGTACTTCCGGTAAATCTTTATAATAGATCTGACCATTTTCAAAAAAAGAAGAAGCTCTAAGCTCTACCTAGAGTTGAGTGATGAAACCTTTACGTTCACAATACTGACAATAGTCTTTTTCCTCTTTCTAGAACATCGTTCACAACAGTCGATTCACCAGAAATAGACCTTTTTCCAATTTATTACAAACCTCGTAAATGAATTGACCCCAGCAAAAACCTATCGCGCTAATTCATTCCCGCGCGCGAAAGACATGGCAGATGGAACAGGGAGACTCACGCGACAAGGACCGGAGATAATGCTTGGAAACGACTGCTCCAGCGGCATCCCCGTCGCCGGCGGTGTGCATCGTCCAGTGCCTCAATAAATGGATTCTGGGAGTTGCATGTCCGCGACGAAGTGGATAAAGGTTGGTTTCTTGCAATTTGGCTGGTCCAGCTTGTGCCGTGCGCCAGCTGAAAAAGACCAACACCCGCCCGGCGCACAGCGCTTCACGTGTCCGCTGCCCCACCAGTGCCACCAGCCAGGCTCCCCCTAAAAAAAAAGTGCCACCAGCCACAACTTAGGCTCTTTTCCGCACGCCCCCTTGGTGTTTTGAAAATTTGCGGCATTGCATAAAAAGAACATTCACGTAAAATTTATACACATTTTCAGGTGAATTGGATGTTATATTAGTTTTTGAAAAATCACGTGATGAATAAAAAGAACATTCACATACACCATTTTCAGGTGAGTGGGGCTGTTGCATATGCCTAAACATAACATTTTCAGATAATCTAAGAAAATATGTACACAAATAGCTTTGCTAGATGAGAAATTGACAACCGCGACGGCGGCGCTTCTCTGGTGCTTCAATTTCTACCCCTTTGGCACCGCAACTCTTCTCAACAATGGTGATGGCAGCTGAAGTAACAACAAGGTATGTGATATACACAAAAGGAAGCTTACTGCAAATTTGCATTCATGTTTTCAGACACATCCAAATTTTGTCCCTGCATTTTATGGATTGGGATGATCAAGGCCGAGGCATTACATAATTATTAACAACATGCATGTGATTATACCATCGTCTAAAGACGGTGGTTGGTAATGTCCCGAACAAACCATAGGCCAAATTGTTCATTCCAGATGTCTTAATGGTGGGGTGCAGCAAAAATATTCTTCTTAAATGGGGCAACGAAAGCTCAACCATGCCAGAATTGATGAAGACGATGGTTATTATTTTTTTACTATTGATTTTTTTATAATTGATCGCTTGTAATATTTTTCTAAATCGAGGAAGTAGGATACCTCCATCAATTTTCTGAAGAAAGGGCAATGAAGAAAGTTATGGCCAAATATAGATCAACGCAGGGGTCTATCTGCAAAAGCGCTCCGTCCTTAACCAGAATCGGCGCGAACCAATCCGGCGCCGCTACCGCGCTAAACCCCCACCACGCGCCCGCCCACCACCGCCCCCACTCTGTTCCCACGCGCCCGCCCGCCGACGCGCGGCAGCCACACCCCGCCTGCATCATGGCCTCGTCCACCGCGGCCGCGGCGCTCACCTGCCTCCACCCCGCCGCGCAGGTCTCGCGGCTCCCTCCGGCGGCCACCGCCTTCGCGCGCCTCCCGGCGGCCCACTCGAAGTCGGGGGCCTGGGGCAGGGCGGCGGTCTCCGTCGCGGCGCCGCGGCGGCGCAGGCGGGCGCCCGGCGTCGTCTACGCCGCCGCCACCACGGAGAAGAGCATCTACGACTTCACCGTGAAGGTAGGTGACCAGCTCTCTGGCCTCGTAATTTTCGCGATAGTGGCGTGGCATCGTACTTGGGTTGCGCGTGAGGCGCGAGCTTGCGCCGTGGGTGAGATTGTACGTGCGGGTTCGGTGGAATGGATCGATGTGATTTGTGTGAATTCGGATGCATATAGGTGAGATTGTACACAGCGACAAGCGACAGGACAGCTGTGTTAGATGTTTGATGCAGTGTCGTTAGGTAGGTGGGATGTGCTGTATCCATCGGTAATACTTATACTTCCTCCGTTTCTAAATATAAGTCTTTCTAAAGATTTCAATATGAACTACATACGAATGCATATAGACGTAGTTTAGAGTTTAGATTCACTCATTTTGCTCCATATGTAATCCATATTGAAATCTCTAGAAAGACTTATATTTAGGAACGGAAGAAGTATTTTATTTGAAATGCTCCATGGCGTTGTTGGGCATGCTTGAAATTGGCTGCGTCAGGCCAATGCATTTGGAGATTTATATATTACTCCCTCCATTCCATAGTACTTGTCATGGTTTTACTTCAGTTATGGAGTGTGAGCTAGTAACATATTTCAAAAAAAAAAATTACCTTAAATAAATGTATCTCTGAAATGTTTTATTCGGATTTAGGAAATATATGCATTCCTACTCGTTGTAGATCTATTACCATCTATGTGTCGGTACATTGGATAAATATATAGATATATTGGCGTATTTGGTTTGCAGACTTAAACTGCACATGGAGGACATATTCAAGCAGATTCACTGACCAAGTAAAATGATAAGAGATTACGGGAAATTATGAGGGTTAAAATTTGGTTTAAGGGTAAATTTGAACTTTCATGAAATTGGCTGTGGCCCATTTTGACCTGTGTTGTAGTGTGTTCGTCTTTTTTTCCTAAGCAACATGTAGTTTGGGAATTTAGATTTTTTTAATATTATGATACTTCTATTTCCCTAGTGATTTTCCCTTGACTGTAATATAGCATCATTTTATATGTTTAATTATTGATACATGATTTATGAACGAATGAGCATACTTTTGTGAGGAGATTAAATGTGTCCATTTTTAACTTTCGTGCCTGAAGAAACATTTCTCTGTTATTCAGGATATTGATGGAAAAAATGTTTCTCTTAGCAAGTTCAAGGGAAAAGCACTGTTGATTGTTAATGTTGCTTCTCAATGGTAATTTTCTTGATATACGTTTTTTCCTAAGCCCAACATTAAGTTATTCTTTGTTGTGCATGAACCCTCACTTTTTTCTGCAAAACCCAGCGGGCTTACAACAGCAAATTACACTGAGCTATCTCACCTTTACGAGAAGTACAAGACTCAAGGTAATATGTATTTCTGGTTAGACCTTCTTTTCACTGGATTAGACATTGCTTATGGCATGAGAGACCTCTTCTCATTTATGATTTTAGTTGGTGTCTTGCTCTAGATAATCACCCTAGTGCCATGCAAAATTTTAAATCCTTACCCGTGGAAGCAGTCTATGTTAATTATCTATCAACAAGCAGGTACTTTTCAGGGTTGGTGGTACTATCCCAGGCCGGTCCAGTTTTAAACTATCTGGTTTCAATAAAAATTTCTGTTTCAATCCACATGACTAACAAAGAATGATCAGACACTGTGCCATGCTTACCAATAAAAGAAAGATTCTTATGGTGACTTCGGCCTCAACAACATTTGTTCAAGATGACAGATGTTTTTTTCTATTTTCTTGAGGACACAATGACACATTCTCTATTTGTTTGAGTAAAAGTAAAAACTGCCTTTTCTGATTGGATTAATTTACTATTCTAAGAGCATAAGAAACTGACCAACAGCTACTGGAGTGGCATGAGCATGAATTTGAAGGTCATAGTAGGATGTATCATTTTCTTTCATCTTTTTAAAATTGCAGGGTTTGAGATTCTGGCATTTCCATGCAATCAATTTGGTTTTCAAGAACCTGGATCAAATACACAGATAAAGCAATTTGCTTGTACAAGGTTTAAAGCTGAATTTCCTATTTTTGATAAGGTATGGGAACTCCAGCTTAAGAAGCAATGCATTGTATTCAGTATTTCCAGCTACTTGCCACAATTAATTGGATATGCATACAATGGCAGGTTGATGTCAATGGACCATTTACAGCCCCTATTTATAAGTTTCTCAAGTCGAGTGCTGGAGGATTTTTGGGTGATATAGTGAAGTGGAACTTTGAGAAGTTCCTAGTGGACAAAAATGGCAAAGTTGTGGAGAGATATCCACCAACAACTTCACCATTCCAAATTGAGGTGTGTTAAGTTTCTCTGTGGCTCTATAGTGTATATCCCTCTTATCATTAATTCCTATTTTAATCTAATTTTAGTGAATTTGGATCTCTAGTTCTAAGATTCCCCAGCATATGTTGGCATGTGGCGCTAAACGGACAATGAACATATGTTCATTTGTCCATATGTAAAAAACAGTACCTTATGGGCTGCGGTCTTGTGGGTGTGGGCATCCAGCTAAAACTAGCCTTGACCAACAGAGTACTAACTCCAATGTGTCTAGAGCGGTATTGGTGTTCTTGGTGAACCTTAGATCTACACGAGTGGTTCAGATGGCACATTCTCCAAGTTGTTATAATAGGTCATAGCGTACAGCCTTGGCAGTGTTGGAATTTACATAAGCTTAAATGATGGAATTATGCTAAGTCTCTGATGACAGTTGCTCACAATGGTTGATGGGGCACCCACAGGCCACAGCCAGAAGCAAGCAGCATGGGTTCGGAAAGCGTGTCAATTTTTTTCTGCCTTCCGTAGGATTATGTAATTCAGAAGTTTAGACGAAATTGAAGATTCGAGTCCTGAACTAATGCGGTAATGCCCACTTAGTCAAAAGGACTTGTGGTGACTTAATTGCAGTGGTGGATGGGGTTATATAATCTGCAGTTGATTTCGTGTCACCAACTCATCACTACAGACTGGAAAGCCATAGTCCATCAGTCAGAAGTCAATTTGTCATAATATCTAATTCATTCGCTATTTTGCTTTCGGCCCATTTTGCCACTGGATTGCTTCGTTCATAAGATGGTTTTGCTTACTACACTCATTACTTTTCAAATTGCTTGATTTAGGAATGCCAAACTTCTGTATCTCATTGAGGGGCACATTCCTTAATCCTCTCGTAGTTCACAACATTGCAGAGAACACCTTACAAATCCCCTGCATGTTATCCTCCTTAGCATCTTTTAATATTTGCCACTCCTCAGTCATTGTTGGCATGTATTATTTTCTTGCAGAAGGACATCCAGAAACTCACTGCGGCATAAGTGCTTTTGAGTCCGGCTTCAGTTAAGCACTCCTGTATATATTGCCTTTTTTTTTCTTCCGGAAACTAGAGTTTTACTTGTGATTATGACTCTTGTGCGATATAATGTTTTCCATTCCTGTAAAGTAATTCACTGATATGTATAGACATTTCCGAACTTCGGTACTCATTGTTGGGTTGGGGGATTGGGTAAGCACGAGCAACAATACTGGCGTTTACTTTCTGACGGCCTCTTGGCAATGACGTGGAAAGAGCGAAATGCTACATGACGCAGTTGTCTACGCATGCATATTTTTTGTTTCAGCGTTCCAGAAAAATCTACACATGTCTTGTGAGAAGAGAACAAATGGCCATTGCATCTGTTTTCTTTGGTCGAAGACTCAGTTTGTTGTTGTTGAACTGTGCTATATTGTGCTTATTTTTAGTCTGTCATAGAAAAATTAGGCCCTTTTTGAGAAAACTGAATATGAGGTCCTTTTTTTTTTTTTTACAAAACAGAGCACATCCACACGCGTGGAAACTACACAAGCCAATTTTTTAAATTTGCTGACTAAGCATGCCATTTGTTGTCACCTTTTTCTTTGTCAGAATTTTTTTTGATCTATTCATCATCAATTACGACAGCACAACGAATACCAATAATAAAAATAATAATTACATCACCGATAATAATAATTATTACATCTAGATCCACAGATCGCACTATCCTCATTTGGCTCATTTCGTGCGTGTTGAGCAAGTTTAGGGAGATATTGTAGTATTTGTGCGAAGATGTACCAAAGTGAGCATCGGGGACAAATTGATGTATGAGTGATGCCTTTAACTTAACCAAAATGCAGCAAAGCCGAAGGCCGCGCTGAGTAGCAAGAGCACATTCAATGGAGGGTCCCTTGAAAGCTATGGTGTATCATCAAGGAGATTAAGGAGATATCATTAGCTTTCTCTTCTTATAATTTCATTCATGAGCTTAGAAATTTCAATTACAAAGCTCACAGCCTCACAAAGTTTGGTTTATCTGTGAAAGGGGAATAGATGCAACACATAAATTATTCGGAAAAAAAATGCAACACATAAATCGTATTGATCTCAGTGGTATTTGTATAGAGTTACAGGCACATGCACATCTTGCAAAAGAATGACGATCACCTAGCCATTCGTGGGATCGTGGATGACGTACACGTGTTGACGAGGATGCAGCTAACATTATTTTTCTCTAAATGCTACTCTCCTCGTTCCTAAATATTTGTCTTTTTAGAGATTTTAAATGGACTATCACATATGGATGTATATAGAATGTAGATTCACTTATTTTGCTTTATATGTAGTCATTTGTTGAAATCTCTAGAAAGACAAATATTTATGAACTGAGGGAGTAATTAGTACGGCTGCATTATTTGGGCTCCATGAGCTCATAGTCTTTCGCACTATTAGATTGAATCTTGGAGCGATCCGGAGCAGCCACATGAGCGCCTGTTCCGTCGAGAATATAAATGACACATTCAATTTCAAATAGGATAAAATCGACAATGCGAGTTTGATGATATGTTTGCGTTTAATTCTATATATTTTTAAATGCTACTACCTCCGATCCATAATAAGTGTTGCATTTTTGAACTAACCCTGTTCAAACTGCGACATTTGTTTTGGATCAGAGAAAGTATAATTTTGACTGAACCGTCGAAATTGAGATTCATTTTCACCATTGGAGCCCCCGCGACGAACTTTTCAAAATTGGATCTTATTTGCATATGGTTTGATGAAGTTTCTTTCAAAAGCAACTTTAGTACTACGGCAAGCAACTTCAGTGCTATGGGAAGCAACTCCATGTTAGGTTTGCGTCCCATGACACTAGTTTTTCTAATGCTCTTCCAAGTTGGCCACAATGATTGCCAAGTGATAATGTTTACTGTAAGTTGCCTACAATGACCAGCGAGTAGCCTAACATCATGCTTATTTGCTTACAATACCTTTTGGTACGGTAAACAACTTAGTTTCAAAGATAGGCAAACTTAGCAACACCAATGGACTACTTTCAATGTACCATAGGCAACTAAAATAGTATTGACAGGCAACTAAGCACCATTGGTAGGCAAGTTTTGAGGTACGCAACTTACGAACAACGATAGGCAACTTTCACAGTATTGCAGCCAACTCGTTAGCAAATGGTAGGTAGCTCCATAGTGTTCGTAGGCAGCATAAGAAAACATTGACATGCAGCTTCACAAATATTGTAGGCAACTAATTAGCAAAGTTAGAAAATTGAGCATCAAGAGTAGACAACTAATTACAAATAGCAGGGAACTGAGCATCAGTGATAGGCAACTTCATTGTACTGTAGGCAACAAAGCAGCAATGGTAGGCAAGTTGGGAGAATGTTAGCCAAATTTACGGGTACACATAGTGCAGCGAAGTTGCTTTTATGTAGCACTAAATTTGTCTCATGTGGCATAAAAGTTGCTTTTTAAAAAAAGTCAGAACATACCCATATGGGATTTCAAAGAGCTCGACCTGAGAAACCTAACAGTGAAAATTGGTCGAAATTCTAATGCTCGGTTCAAAAGTTATGACTTTTTGATAATAATTATCCTAACGCTGAGTCTGGACATCCATAATGAGGCCTGAATTGGATTTGGTACCCCCGAAATTTCAATTCAGTTGTTTGGCATGCACACAAAAACAACGGTCCAGAGCTAAAGCGAATAGAACCCCGAAATCGTTTGCACTCCGGTTACTTGTAATCTTGATTGAGATGTATGTTGAAATCTTATGCTCTAGAATTATCTACCAAGATACTTATGAGATATAAAAGAGAATATGAAAGTCATCCTACATATATCTGAACATTTACACATAATAATACACACAAGAAGTCAGCTTTGTCCATTTGTGCTTCACATAATCGAGGATATATAAATGTTTCCTAAGTCCCGAGAAAAATCTATAAGCAAAAAATCTATATAATGAAAAAATTCCAGTTCACGTAAGTGTAATTTATAATAAAATTTGAGGACAACAAACAAATTCGAATCCTAATATAAAAGAAAACTATGTGACTTTTGTAGTACTAATGATATGTGATTAACTTTGCTAGGTGTTATATAACATACCACTAAGTATATATGGTCAAAACTATATCAATGGACACAGACACACATTTAATAGCACATATTTCATCTTTCTGAAACAATGACGAGCTTTGTTTGAGATAATTCAGATTTAATTAAAATCATAATGCTTAAAAAATTATAAGTAATTTTGGTATCTATTCGATGAGTCAAATATTAACAATATTTGTATAACATCATATCATAATGGACTTTCGTTTGCCTATATTAACATAATATTAAGAATAATTTTAAGTTGGTTTTAAGTTGGTTAGTTTTAATGATCTCATAGGGAAGGGTCAACGCACTCGAGAAGCCAATCCGAAGCTTCGATGAAATCAAAACAGGATATGTTGCAACACCTAAAATTAGGACAAAGTTTGACTCGCTTGCAGAAGCCTTTGAGTTTTGCAACTTGTATTCTTGTGAGTTCAGTTTTGGAATTAGATACGACCAATGTAGGAGGAATGCACATAAATGTAAAGCCGTCCAAGAATTAGTTTGCGGTTGCATGATGAGTATAAATATATGGGTTTCTATATTCTTCTAATATAAGAGCATCATTATCTACGTAATTGATTTAATCCTATTATCCACGCCGATAAAGATTTATTTTGTTTTCTTAGGGGAAACCGAAAAAGAAACACAAAACCATCATGTTGCAATTGCACAACTATAATCAAACTACATTGCATATCAGACCATGTTTGGTGTATACATGAATTTAGACACCAACTATCCGCATCATGCGGTGAGAAGTTGCATTGGCCATCACACAGGAATATCAACACACACACACACATCAAAGACATTGTGAAGCATATGAGGAGCAATAATATTGGCTAAGTAAGGTTTTTTGTGTTATCACAAGCTTCTTTGGCTCAACGGCGAATGTACCATTCAACAAGAGGTCACTCTGTTATCTATGCAAATGAATGAACAAAGAGTAGTCAGACGAAGATGTGAAGAAAACAGTGGAGCTCTTCTCAAAACTGAAGAAAAAAGAGCCAATGCTTGACAACAGTGCTTTGGTGGACAATGGTAGCAAGATAAGTTGCACTGATGTGGACAAATGGCAAGAGTCGATACCAATACAGACAGCTTGGCGATGCTAATACTTTTGACACAACATATCACACCAACCAGCATGCCTTCCATTTGGGTTGTTTGTCGGTGTGAACCATCACTTCCGGATTACTCTCTCTGTTCCAAAATGCAGGGCATATTTTGTTTTCTGAAAGTCAAACATGCCCATGTTTGAGCAAGTTTATAAAAAAAATCAACATTCACAATACATATTTAGCATCATTAGCTGCCTCATGAAGTGTGCTATTTTATTTATTTAATAATTTATTCTATAAATATGATCAAATATATACTTGTTTGATTTTTGAAAAACAAAATATGCACTACATTTTGGAACAGATGAAGTATACTCAAGAATTTGTGTCATTTTAGTTATTGGTCCTTTAGAATTCGGTAATGTTAAAAATCTAAGGTCAGATTTTTAACCATGGAAAATCAAATGTTTTTTTATAGCCAATTTAGTTGTCATGTGGATGATAATTTCTTTTACCAAGCATGGCAAATCCGGGCAAGAAATTGAACATGGCAAGGATTTGTCATGCTTGCTAAAGAAAATTTGCATCCTAGTGGCAATTAAATTTCCCATAAAAACGATCGATTTTCCATGCTCAAAAATCCAACATTCGACTTGAAGTGAAATCCTTAAAAATTTGATATTTTTTGACAAAGTGGATTTTATTGACTTAAAATGAAGTAGCAAGAGGATATAAACACAATAAGCACACACCCGACCTCTGCATAGATAAGATGCACACAGATCAGAACTATGTGTGAGCGAGAAAAATCATGCCCACAAATAGCAAAATCATATAAGACCTAAACTATGTGTGAGCGAGAAAAAAAAGCAATCAGATCCGCAATGGTAAACTATATCAATGATCATATCTACACCAACCATATCATGACACCAGCTGAACGACAATATTCTTCAACAACAAAGCCTTCAGAAAGGGAGCATCAGTCTAGCGTCGCCGTCACCGAATCCCACCACCCAAGGCTAGAATTTAGATTTTCACTCCGAAGAACCAGTCCGAGCATATATCCGAGAAATGCCTTCAAGAAGGTAACGACGTAAAAACATCACCATTGACATGTATAACCAAAAGGATCAGACCTAGGACCCATAGCTCGAGACTAAGTACTCGAGTAGCACCACCCCCTAAGTCAATCATGTGTTGTCGCTGCCACTTTTCCATGATCTCAACAGCTACATCAGATGCGACCACCGCCACAACACAACCATTCCACTGCGTCAAGTCATCATTTGCATCTCACCATCAAAGTCAACCATCGGATCTGGAGAGAGGAACCCTCATGAAGACCTTTCGATGGCCACTGTATAGGCGGATCTTGCGGGAGCCAAACTATGCTGGCGATCCTCTAGAGGAGGCTGTTGGCATGTGACTACCAAATCCCTCCTGGGCACCCCCAATGGCAATGGAGGACATGATCCATCGGAGAATATGCAAGTGGAAACTCCATGGGGTGATGATCGATCCATCAGAAAACATGCAAGTGAAATTCCATGAGGTAAGGATCAACAACTAAGGGCAACTCCAACGCGCCAACGCAAATGAACATGGATTTGATCCACTTTTTTTCCATTTGGGTTGTAGGGGCGACGTTCGGCCCCATCCGCGTTTTACTGGTAAGTGCTCCCAACCGGCCGACGCATTTTGTTCGCTCGGCCGGTATGCGTCGGCCGGTTGGGAGCACTGACCAACAAAATACGGTTCCACAATTTTTGCATACAGATCTATACATTTCCCAAAGTTTAAATCACATAGTTTACAATGAAATAAAAATCTCATAGTTTACAAACCAATGAAATTTAAATTCTCATAAATACTTTGAAAAGAAAAGAGTTGATACATCTATTGGTTGCCAAGGTGAGTCCACATATGCTCAACAAAATAATTTTGGAGTTGAATGTGAGTTGCCCAATCACACATTTTATGATGAAATTGGATGAACTGTGCAAACATTGTCGGTCCTCCATGATCACGCACAATATTTATCCTGAAATTTAAACCCTTGGTCGAAGATTTGGTCCTCACGCTCATCCTACTCGATCATATTGTGCATGATCACACAAACACTCATCACCTCCAACAACTTCTTGGTGCTCCAAGTTCTAGCATGACACCGAATGATGGCCCTTAGCGATTAAAGCATACCAAATGCATGCTCCACATCCTTCCTAGCACTCTCATGTGCTTGAGCAAACCTAGCCCTCTTATCGCTTACTGGATTGGAGATTGTCTTCACAAGAGTTGTCCACTCAGGGTAGATACCATCAGCTAGGTGGTATCCCTTGTTGTAGTGGTTGCCATTGATCTTAAAGTTGACTTATGGGCAGTTGCCTTCTACAAGCCTCCCGAACACCAGAGAGCGTTGAAGCACGTTGATGTCATTGTGAGAACCAGCCATGCCAAAAAAGTGCCAAATCCAGAGATCTTGTGAAAAAGCCACAACCTCAAGTATGACAGTGCAATCTTTGACATGCCCCCCATACTGCCCCTACCAAGTAGATGGAAAATTCTTCCACTTTCAGTGCATACAATCTATGCTACCAAGCATCCTTGAAAAGCCCCTAACTGCATTGGTCGGCGACAACCGGGTTGTATCCACAACATTTGGCTCTCTCGAGGTACTCCGGGCCAAACACTGCTACCACATCCTTGCAAAACTTGTGCATTGATGCAAGGCATGTGGAGTCACTCATGCGGACATACTCATCAACAAGGTCACCGGGAATTCCGTATGCAAGCATCCGAATATCATCAGTGCATCTATGATAAGAGGAGAAGCCAACCTTTCCAAGAGCACCCTCCTTGCATACGAAATAATCATCAGACGCCATCACTCCCTCCCGAATATGGTTGAACACATGTCTAGCCATCCGGAAGTGGCGCCAAAATAGCCCGAGATTGAAGAGTGGGGACGTGCACTGAAAGTAATCGGTGAAGAGTAGGCAATGGCCGCTCTCTCTGTTGCGATTCAACGTCGTAAAATGGCCCCGGATCGATCCCCTAAACCTCAGCCACCGCCTAGCAATGTGGTCATTGACAACTATAGTCGCAACCACAAAATCCTCATCGTCCCATGAACACGTGAAGTTGTTGAAAAAGAACTCATCCCCACTATCCATTGTACCTTGTGGGCGAAACGCTGGACACCTTACATGCATGGTGGAGAAGCTGATTGGTGAAGAGCCTCGCACCTCTCCCTGTATAGGTAGCAGGCATGTCGAAGTGGAGGTGGTCGTGGAGCGAGGCCGGCAGTGGCGGAGGCGAAGGGGTGGTGTGGCCACGGAGGTGCTACGACGGCGGCGAAAAGAGGCCACCAATGCCGGCAAGAGCGGCCATCGGGTGCGGCGTGGAGTTGGGGTAGTGTGTGGATGCGGGCGGCGGCTTGGGCAACGTCCAACCGGCCGGAAGTGATCCGTGGCTGGGAGGGTGGGGTGCCTGGGTGTCGCGTCTGTGGATGAGGGGGGGGGGAGAATGGCCGATGTGCCACCGACGGACGGGTCAGAGGAGGACAAGGGCAAGCGCCGCGCACGTCCGCGCCGATGCAAACCCAGCCCAAATTTGGGCCGGAAATGGGTCGCCGACGGACAAAAAATAGACGCGCGTCCGTTTGTGTCGGCGCATTGGGACACAGTTTTTGCCCGTTTCGATCCAAACAGACGCGCGGGGACTAAATGTGTCGGTGTGTTGGAGTTGCCCTAATTTTCTCCATATTTACATAGTAAAACTATATAGTTTTCGAGAAATGTAACGAGCGAACGTTCGATTTTTGTTAACAGATCCGAACGAGTGTGGATGTCGTTCGATCCTGATTTCGTGGCCACGATTATCGCTGGTTCGTTGTGCATGCGATTTCCTTTTTTTCGAGGGGCTTGTGCGTGCGATTCGGGGCAACGTGCGATTATAGAGGTAAATAGCAAAGCGAAAAAATGTGCAAGAACTGGGATTCGATCCCAGGTCCCTAGGCCATTAATGGAGATGAATACCTGTTCATTAGCCAATCCACGAGCATGCTTTAGTTGTCAATAACTTAGGATAAAATGCTTTTTGACCGCAAGACTAAATTCTACTCCCTCCATTCCAAATTACTTGTCACAAGTATGGATCTATCTAGATGTATTTTAATTTTAGATACATCCATTTCTGCGACGAGTAATTTGGAACGGAGGGAGTATACTTTAAGAGCAGCTAAGCGTTTGCCTGAGCTCTCTTTGTCATTGTTTTGTATCTATCTATCTATCTACCATGCCTAAAGTTCAATGATTTTTTTAGAAAAACAAATGATATCATGCCTAACTTCCAAATTGTACGATGCCTAACAAGAAATTGTACTCACGAGTTAGTGTCTCAATTTTTGTCCGCGTGCCATTCCAATTGGTGTATACTGGCTTCAATCTTGCGTTTCATAAAGAGAGATCAGTTTTTTTGATGATATGCCGGTGTTTGTGACAACAGAAGTGATGGCTAGTCGTTAAGTTTTTGTGTAAATAGCATGACACACACCATGGACGTGATAATTTACTCACAAACATCACGATAACTTTGATACGGGGATTCTTTTTATTGAAAACGCTCTTGGTAACTTATATATAAACAAGATGGTAATATATGTACCACAGACCTGATAACTTAGATACAAATATCACAATAACTTTGATGAGGGAGACTTCTTGGAAAACATACCGCATATATCTTGTGTGTAAAATAGCATGGTAATATACATACTGCAGATATCATAACTTAGATACAAACACCGCGTAACTATTTGTCTGGGAAAATTGTTGTTGAAGACGCACCCGTGATAATTTCTGTATAAATAGTATGGTAATATACACACAACATACCTGATAACTTAGGTACAAGCATCGTGATAACTTTGACCCGGGGAAACAAGGTTGTTGAAACCCTGGTAAATTTTGTGACAAATATCAGGGCATTATATGCACCACTGACCTGATAACTTAGGTATAAACACCACGATAACTTTTCGTCTTGGGAAAAAAGTTGTTGAAGACGCACCCGTGATAACTTCTTTATAAATAACATGGTAATATACACACAACATACCTGATAACTTAGATACAAACATCATGATAACTTTGACCCGGGGAAACAATGTTGTTGGAAACATAACCCCGGTAAAAATTTGTGGCAAATAACAGTGCATTATATGCATTGTAGGCGTGATAGTTTAGGTACAAACACCACGATAAATTTTTGTCTGGGGAAAGAGGGGTGCGGGGATTTGTTGAAAAACATATTGCCGGTACTTTGTGTGCAAATAACATGATATTATACACACAATAAAGTTGACAACTCACTACAAACCCCACGGTAACTTTTGGCCCCAGGATAAAAGTTTGTTGAAAACATACCCTGATAACTTGTGAGTAAATAACATGGTAATATACATACAACAGAGTCGATAACTTACTTAATCAAGACGTGGTAACTTTTTGACCAGGGAAAAATGTTGTTAAAAAATACCTCCCAATAACTCATGTGTAAACAACATGATAATACACGCACATGAGAGCTGATAACTCATATACAAATATCGCAGTAATTTTTTGACCGAGGGAAATGAAAATTGTTGAAAAACATACCGCGATAACTTTTGTGCAGCATGGTAATATACACAACAAAGCTGATAACTCACTGCAAACATCATAATCACTTTTTGACCCTGAGAAAAAAGTTTGTTGAAAAAATACCCCGAAAACTTTTGTGTAAATGACACGGTAACTTATGTATGACATACGTGATAACTTACGTAGACCAGATGTGGTAACCTTTTTGTCCGAAAAAAGTTATCAGAACATATCAACATGGGATCTAATTTCGAAGATCTCGTCGAGACAATTTTTTTTGTGAAGACGATTTTTCAATCGGAGCGACGGTTTGAGCTACAAAACATTTTTGAAGTTTGAAAAAAGAAAGAATATAGGATGACATCAGCTTTTCGTCCTTTAGTACATATATGCATGTAATTAGAGGGAGGAGTGCACGTAAAAGTAAAATTAATCATTTTAATACATGCATGTATATAATTAGAGTGATGTAAGGATCGTTCTTGCCTATTGCTAAAATCCGAACGTTTGGTAGTTATAAAAGTCCATTTTCGAAAAATGTAACTGAACTAAAGAAAATGAAAGACACAAATAACTCAAAAAAGTATGCAAGTCTAAATATTTTATAACTAGGATGACGTGTTCAAACTAGCTAAAAGGGTGTTTGTTTCCAGAGACTTATTAGTCTAGGGACTTAAATAAGTCCCTATAAGTCTCATCTAAATCAAACATGAGGGACTTATAGAGACTTAAAATGGGCATTTGGGACTTATGAAATAAGACTCTCAAGGAGAAATTTATAGGGACTTATAGTTGCAATATGGTCTTATAGAAACTTATAAGTCTCGGGAACCAAACAGATAAGGACTTTGGACTTATAAGTTGAATAGAGGATCAAAATGTGTAGGCGACGCTGAACTATATCTTCCATAACCTCATGTCAGAACGATGAGTCCGTGGTGCATGACCCCTCGCTGGCAGTCATCGCCACCGACGCGGCCGCGCCACCGTGTTTAGCGAGGTCCTCCTTGAGGAGGGCGATCTCGTGGCACACCTCCACCATGGTGGGTCGCAGCAGCGGCGAGTGCTCGGTGCACGCGACCCCGAGGTCGATCAGCTGGACCACGACGTCGTCCCCTTGCACCGTCGAGAACATCGCGTCTGCCAGCCATGGCTGCGCAACGACGGCGACGATGTCATGCTGGTGGTGCCGCTGCCGCCTGACCCATTCGTGCAGCGTGAGCCCCTCCTGGAAGAGCACGTCAGTCGGCCGCTTCCCGGTGATCAGCTCCAGCAGCAGCACCCCGAAGCTGTACACGTCGCCTTCCGTCGAAGGGTGGCCTCCCAGTCCATACTCTGCAACCACGCGAGCAAGAAGAACGCCATGAAAATGTTAGAGAAGAACGCCGGCCACATCACACATGCATTTGTTTCTGTTAATTTGACTGTGAATTTACCTGGTGCGATGTACCCCACGGAGCCTTGCAACAATCCGGTGATGGAGTTGCACGGATCGGCGGAGCCGGTGATGCCATCGTGGTCGTCACCGTCGGCGTCCTTGACCAGCCGCGCGATGCCGAAGTCGGCCACGACGGCCGTCATGTCGTCGTCGAGGAGCACATTGCTGGGCTTGAGGTCGCAGTGCACGACGCGGACGGGCGCGTAGTGGTGCAGGTACGCGAGCCCCTCGGCGACGTTGCCGGCGATGGCGACCAGCCGCGCGAGGTCCATGCCGCGGCCGGGGCGGCCGTCGCGCGGGTAGAGCCGGCTCTCGAGGCTGCCGTTGCTCATCAGTGGGAGCACCAGCGCGTGGAAGTCCGGCTGGCTGCACGTGGTGACCACGCGCACCAGGTTCCGGTGCCGCGTCCGCCGCAGCACGTCGCACTCGCGCTTGAAGCTCCGGGAGACCTCGCCGCCTCCGGTCTTCGGGTCGAGCACCTTGACGGCGACGCGCGTGCCGTCGCGGAGCGTCCCTTCGTGGACGCGCCCGAACCGCCCGGCGCCGATGAGGCTCGACTGCTCGAACCCGCCCGTCGCCTCAGAGAGCTCGCGGTGCGAGATCCTCGGGTGGTCGCCCCTCTCGATCGGCTCGTCGCCGCCGTACGAAAGCAGCGTGGATCGCCGCCCGTCTCGTCCCACGCTCGCGCTCGCCGTCGTCCTCGCCACCGCGCGGCACGCGGCGAGCCCAATGATAGCCACCGTGAAGCTCGCGACCGTGACGGCAACGGGCACCACCACCCGCCGGTTGTGGAGCACTGTGCGCTTCGCGCCGCCGCACCTAGCCAACACAGACGCCATCGACGCCGTTCGCGCGCACAGCCCTGCGTCGTCGAGGAACGCGTCCGCCGGGAACCCCGCGAAGGCCCCGCCGCTCGGCACCTCGCCGGAGAAGCCGTTGTAGGAAAAGTTAGCAAGCCGCAGCGACGCCATATTCTCCAAGGACCGAGGCAGGTCCCCCGTGAGGCCATTGCAGGACACGTCGAGGACCTGCAAGAGCTGGAGCGAGCCGAGGGTCTCCGGCAAGCCGCCTCCGAGCGCGTTGGCGGAGACGTCGAGGTACTCGAGCGTGACGCAGCCGCCGAGCTCCGGCGGCATCGTGCCCGAGAGCCGGTTAGACGACAGGTTGAGCACCTGCAGCTTATCCATCTCGCCGATGGTCGACGGGATCGCGCCGGACAGCAGGTTGCTAGAGAGGTTGAGGTAGAACAACGCGCTCAGCTCCGACAAGCCTGCCGGGATCACGCCTCGGAGCATGTTGTGTGAGAGATCGAGCTTCAGCAGGTTGACGCACTGCACGATGCTCGGAGGAATGGCGCCGGCGAGCTGGTTCTGCGAAAGATCGAGGAGCCCGAGCCGCTGGAACGAGCCGAGGGACGGCGGGATGTCGCCGGAGAGCAGGTTGTTTGAGAGGTGCAGCCGCTCGAGCCGCTGCAAGCGCGATAAGCCCGGCGGGATGGAGCCGTTGAGGAGGTTATGGGAGAGGTTGAGGGTGGTGAGGTTGGCGAGGTCGGAGAGGTTCGCCGGGATCGGGCCGAAGATGCTGTTGAACTCGAGGTGGAGCTGCCTGAGGCCGGGGGAGAGGCGACCGACGACCGGCGGGATCGTGCCGGGGAGGTCGTTCCCGGCGACGCCGAGCTCCCTCAGGCCGGTGCAGTTGGTAAGCGAGGCGAAGAACGGCTGGAGGTCGGTGTTGTTCCGCGGGCTCCTGAAGTAGTTGAACGACAGGTACAGAAGCTCGAGGTTCCTCATGCCGCCGAACATGCCGTCGGACGGCAGCTCGCCGCCGAGGAAGTTCGACTCCAGCAGCAGCCATCGGAGCTTCGTCGAATTGGCCAGCGCTGGCGGGATGCCGCCGACGAGGTTGTTGGACCACAGCACGAGGAACGTCAGGTTGGGGAGAAGGCAGTCGGGCCGGATGGGGATCTCGCCGTCGAGATTGTTGGACGACATGTCAATGTACTGCAGGGCGGAGAGGTTGCAGAAGATGGCCGCCGGGATGGGCCCGGAGAGGTTGTTCGCGCCGAGGTTGAGGTATTCCAGGCTCCGGACACGCGTGAGCTCCAGCGGAATCGAGCCCTGGAACTGGTTGTCGGCGAGGCTGAGCTGCTTCAGCCGGGAGAGCTTCCCGAGCGCCCGCGGCACCGGCCCGGCGAAGGCGTTCCCGGAGAGATCGAGGGAGCTGAGCCTCGAGAGGTTGCCGAGCTCCGGCGGGACCGTCCCGGCGAGCGTGTTCGACGAAACGTCGAGGAACTTGAGGCGGGAGAGGCTGCCGAGCTCCGGCGGCACGCTGCCGGCGAAGAGGTTGCCCGAGAGGTTGAGCACCCTGAGGTGCGAGAGGTTGCCGAGCGCGGAAGAGAGCTCGCCGGAGAGCTTCTGCTCTCTCAGCACCAACTGCACGACACGCCGCGTCACCGGGTCGCAGGCGACGCCCGTCCAGTTGCAGGCGTCCGGGGAGCCGCCCCAGCCGGCGAGCACTCCCTTCGGGTCGTCGGACACGGCGGACTTGAAGGCCAAAAGGGCGGAGCTGTCGCCCTCCTCCGACAAGCCGCGAACGCTGGCCACTGGAGCTGGGCTTGCCCCGTGGAAGAGGAAGAGGAAGAAGCTGAGGAACGTGGACACGAGGACCTTGGTAGTCGGCGTGGCCGCCATGAGAGCTCGTGCGTGGCGCTGGCACTGCTGGGGATATAGCTAGGCACGTAGCTGGAGCTCAAGCTCACATCGAGCTAGGCGAATGGAATGGCTTGGTGATAGCAACGTCTGCTGCACAGCGCGGGGTTTTAAAGGACGGGGAGGAAGATGGATCGCCGGCGTCCTGCCTAACTGCCGTCGAGCGGCGGCCGTCAATCGCACATTGCACTGGCGGCAAGCAAGGCTTTTGACTCGGCGTACGTACGTGACGCGCGGCGCGGCGTCAGTGGGTGCGTGCATGCCTGGCTGAAACGTGGGGCCGGGCCTCGCGGTTTGGATACGATCGATCGGACGCGACTAATTAGCGTCTCAAAGGCTAATTAAGGTTTGGAGGAGTAGGGGGAGACCAAAAACTTTGCTGGCTTTTACCCGAGCCTCGTGTTTGTGGTGTCGACTGTCATTATTCTGGAGAATATGGTCTTTTTGTTCTTCGAAAAAGAGCTAGGTTGCACCTATCCGTTCATGCGCACATCCTTTTTCTTTTTTGTAAAAGATCTTAAATCCATTATAGGGACATCTCTAAACCCCCTCCCCATTCCCCTAAAACTTTATTTTTCAGCAAACCCCCCTCCCTCTGTAAACTTTTATAGGACACTTTTAGATCATTCTTACAGAAGGAGTAACTCATAACTCGGCAAACAAACTTCTTTGCCGATCCTTCCATCCTTTTGCATACATACTCCATTTCAACTCGATATTAACACAATGTGCCAATTCAAAACTTGATAGTAATTCCAATGCATGCAATTCAACAACATTTCATTTAATGTTTTCAAATTTAAACATTCAAATTCAAACACACCACAGGGTCCAACTGAAGTAATATCCAAATAAAACATGATAAAAGCAAGAGAATCAAATGCTAGGAAGTTGCCACAAGTGCTCAACAATATCATCTTGGAGTTGGTGATGAGCTTCCCGGTTCTCGATGTTGTGATGCGATGCGAGGAATCTTTGGATCATGTTTTTGTTATGTTGCGGCTTGACAGATTTCCCATTATAGATGTATGATTGAGGTGAGTTGGACTCCTGAGATACCTAAAGATGATAAGCCATATTGTTTTGCATAACGACAACTAAATTGGCTTGAACAAATATAATTAAGATGAGGTTGTTAGAGCATTACTTGAATGGTTCACACTCTACTGCCTTTACCTCTCTTAAAAATGAAGATGGAATCATCTTTTTGACAAAAACATCATCACATATATCAAACGTGTCAGATATGCACAGTCTGGTACATGTAGATGCAAATTGAACGAAGAAGCCACTTGATTAACGTTACTTACCATCACATCAGCCTTTGCTTATTGCTGCTTTGCCTGCAAAAGAACCCCAAAATTATCTTAATATGATGTGTTGTGATTGCATGGTCAACATTCCAATGTTGTATAAGATACTACTGACTTTTCATTTCAGTTAATGACTTTGGGTCACAAACTAAGTCTGAACGTACACATACCCACAAAGATCATACTTTGATACGTTCTGATAAACTTGTACATCTTGTACTAATATCCCGAAGGCCCTTTACCTTTATACTCCCTCCGTTCTGAATTACTTGTCTTAGATTTGTCTAGATACAGAAGTATCTAGCACTAAAATAAGTCTAGATACATTCGTATCTAGACAAATCCAAGACAAGTAATTCGAAACGGAGGGAGTATATTCAAGTCAAAACCTCATAACATTAGTAAAAAGTTAGGGGAAACAATCTTTCTTGAGAATAAGTATGTAGTGCGTCGATCGCTTTCTGCTACATACCCTGAATCCGACTAATTAAAGCAACATGCGTGTTGATGAATACGCCTAAATAATCTGCCAAAGAGTATGTAGTGGAAGTTCTTATCATATATCGCATGTTTGAGGTACAAATCTTTCTTGGAGTTCCTACTGAATCTACTCCCTCCGTTCGGAATTACTTGTCGCAGAAATGAATGTATCTAGACGTATTTTAGTTCTAGATACATCCATATCCGAGACAAGTAATTCGGAACGGAGGAAGTACAACAACATTAAACAACACTAGCGGTGAATGGCCGCCACACGACCGACTGATTGAATAGATAGATGCAACGAACAGTACTGACTTTGTATACATGTAACAAATGTTAATTAGCTTGCTTATGTCAACTTGGGCGTGAAAGCACCTGAACAATGACCTAACCTGTGATCCTTTTTTTCTTGATGATGATCAGGTGGCCGCGAGGTGGCCGATTAATGGAGTTCAGACATGCATGTTTGTCAGTACATGGATGGATTAATCATCGTCGTGTCATCTTCATTAGAGAATTAACAATACAAAGAATTAGCACTACTTGTTAGTAGTAGGCAATCCCCAACCATCAATAAACTAACGGAGTTTATAAAGAGCGAACATTTGTACTCTATTTCTCTCCCACGACTTGTTACAGATTGTAGATAAATTTGGCTAAGTCCTTCACAACATGGATGCAAAGTAGGATTCTCTTGTTGTTGCATGTTGCAAGCATATGCATACAAACCAGAATATTTGTTGAGTCCACACCTAAACATGTATACTATGAGAAAAAAAATAGTGCATTTAGAAGATGCCATTTTCAATTTAATACGATTTGTAACTTAAACTCTTTATCCGGCTGATATCCTTTTCGCACCAGCAATTTTGTATCAACGAGGGCTTCAAAATAAGATTCCATTTGGGGATGTTTTAGCCAAAAAATCAGCCTCAAAGTTTCCACCCCATGATTGATGAAGTTGCCACTGTATTGGTATCGTAGTTGTCATGGAAAATTTGGTACCAATACAATTATTTTTGTCAAAGAATACACATGGAGATCTAGTATAGAAGCTTGTGTTGAGATTGTGAAGACATATTGTAAAGAACTCACAAGCTACACAAGACCATCATGTCAGCATGTTGCGTAAGACTCAGAAGGTGTGTACCCCGAAGGATGGTCGTGGTGGTGACAGGATTTAACCAGCACGTCGCCGCGGCCAACCCGAAGTTGTTGAGCTTATCAACTATGGCCTCTACAACATTACCGTGCTAATCAAGCAACTACCAGAGTTGTCAACTTATGTATTTAGATAAAAGAAAGGCACTAGTTTACTTGAACATTAACAACACTAACTACATCAATCTTGCAAGTAATATACCATGGTGAAAAAAGTGGAAAAGGCATGTATTGTTTTATTGCCACTATGGATAAAAAGATGATTGCATGGTTGTCCTTCAAACGCAGGACGAAAACAATATATCATCCACTTCATGCCATCATACTAAATGCAATACTTTTTTTTACTTAATACTTTAAGATGCATGCTGGATAGCGGTCTTGGGTGGAGTATTAGCTATAGATGTAGTTGGGTAACAACCTATAGATGTTTGGACGTAATGCTCATATGTAGTTATGCCATGTATAATCATACTCATAAAATTGCAGTTTAATCGATGCACAATTGCAATTTTTTCACCACACCATTCTATCTTTTGGAGAGAAACCACTAGTGAACCTATGAATCTTGGTCCAATCTTCTTCTTATTTCTTCCAACCTCAATAAATTTTCTTTACATTTTTTACTTTTACTTGCAATTAATCTTTCAAACACACTTGAGTTTAATCCTTATAACTAGTAAGGCTAGTAAACTGACTAATTGCTAGTTTCATTGTGGCCAATGCAGTTTTTGTATTTGTCTGTGCAAGTGCTGATCATTGGCTGCTTAGCAAACTCCTATTTGTTCGATAAACCTCAAGGTCATCCATTTCGAGGGAAAATTGTGGCTTGCTACAAACCCTTGCACTTGGGGGCCCCAACACCTTCCTACTTGAGAGGAAGCATTTGAGAGGAAATTTAATCAATTTAATGAGCTAAGCGAATTAGTGCTGCAAAATGCAATCCATAAGCTATAGATAAATGGATTTACACTTGATCTAGTTCTTGATTTTCCTCCATCAATATGTATAACTGGATGAACGGGAAACATGAGGCTCATACCATCTTTAAATGGCTTTGGAAAAGCGCTAGCAGATTCAAACATAAAACCATTTTTGGCTTCCTCTACATGACAGGGTCAATACCAGAAACTTATTAGAAAGCAAAACTTTCTTCCTAGAGTGTTATGTTTGTGTCTTCTACAATGATTGTTTTGAGGAAACCTTTTTGCACCCATTTTGGGCATGTACCTTTGCCCAAGCACGTTCATTTGAGATAGTTCAGAATAAAAGGAGGGGCATCTCAAACTATGCTGATATCATTCTCGGCTCTGTTGGATCGCTTGAAGGAATAATTGCCATGGACATAATCATTTTAGGCTGCTGAAATATTTGGAATAATCTTGGGAATGGGAAAAAAATCAGAAATGAACTGCCAAGTGTTAATACCTAGAAATTCCTCCTCGGGTAAGATTTCATGATGTTCGGGCATTGAGTAAAGAGCAAATACACAACCAACCTATAAAATAGAACCAGAACACATCTGTGATGTTGTTGCCTAACAATATCTTTTTGATCACTTTGTTATTATGTTGGATAGAACAAGCATTGGATACATTTTCTTCCTTTTCTTTTATTCTTTTCTTTCTATATGTACATATGCACTTTGTTTTATCAATACGAAAATATTGTAGAACTATTGTCCTACAGTTGTGCGATTATAAAAATAATGTTAGTAAAATTGACAAGAACACATCTAATTAACATAAAATAGTTTGAGTACACCCAATACCCCCCATATTCATAAAAATGTACCATTTAAGGGAAGCTGAGCCCAAAATAGCCCTCCAACAACTCCGGTAAGCCCAATTTTTTATGGCATCCGGTATATTTCCCCAAACTTCCCTCACATTTACAGGTAGATGACCCTTTCTGTATAATTTGGCAGGCTAAAAATGATGGAAATATGCCCTAGAGGCAATAATAAAGTTGTTATTTATATTTCCTTATATCATGATAAATGTTTATTATTCATGCTAGAATTGTATTAACCGGAAACTTAGTACATGTGTGAATACATAGACAAACAGAGTGTCACTAGTATGCCTCTACTTGACTAGCTCGTTAATCAAAGATGGTTAAGTTTCCTAGCCATGGACAAAGAGTTGTCATTTGATAAACGGGATCACATCATTAGAGAATGATGTGATTGACTTGACCCATCCGTTAGCTTAGCACTTTGATCGTTTAGTTTACTGATACGTCTCCATCGTATCTACTTTTCCAAACACTTTTGCCCTTGTTTTGGACTCTAACTTGCATGATTTGAATGGAACTAACCCGGACTGACGCTGTTTTCAACAGAATTGCCATGGTCTTATTTTTGTGCATAAATAAAAGTTCTCGGAATGACCTGAAATTCAGCGGAGAATATTTTTGGAATATATAAAAAATACCGGCGAAATAATCAAGGCCAGGGGCCCCACACCCTTTCCACGAGGGTGGGGGCGCCTACCCCCCTGGGCGTGCCCCCCTGCCTCGTGGCCTCCCCTGACGCTCCACCGACCTCAACTCCAACTCCATATATTCACGGTCGGGGAGAAAAAAATAGGAGAGAAGGATTCATCGCGATTTACGGTACAGAGCCACCGCCAAGCCCTAATCTCTCTCGGGAGGGCTGATTTGGAGTCCGTTCGGGGCTCCGGAGAGGGGAATCCGTCGCCATCGTCATCACCAACCTTCCTCCATCACCAATTTCATGATGCTCACCACCATGCCTGAGTAATTCCATCATAGGCTTGCTGGACGGTGATGGGTTGGATGAGATTTATCATGTAATCGAGTTAGTTTTGTTAGGGTTTGATCCCTAGTATCCACTATGTTCTGAGATTAATGTTGCTATGACTTTGCTATGCTTAATGCTTGTCACTAGGGCCCGAGTGCCATGATTTCAGATCTGAACCTATTATGTTTTCATGAATATACGTGAGTTCTTGATCCTATCTTGCAAGTCTATAGTCACCTATTATGTGTTATGATCCGTTAACCCCGAAGTGACAATAATCGGGATACTTACCGGTGATGACCGTAGTTTGAGGAGTTCATGTATTCACTATGTGTTAATGCTTTGGTCCGGTACTTTATTAAAAGGAGGCCTTAATATCCCTTAGTTTCCAATAGGACCCCGCTGCCACGGGAGGGTAGGACAAAAGATGTTATGCAAGTTCTTTTCGATAAGCACGTATGACTATATTCGGAATACATGCCTACATTACATTGATGAAGTGGAGCTAGTTCTGTATGACCCTATGTTATAACTACTGCATGAGGACTCGCATCCAACATAATTATCCATCACTGATCCATTGCCTACGAGCTTTTCACATATTGATCTTCGCTTATTTACTTTTCTATTGCCACTGTTACAATCACTACAAAACCAATACTGTTACTTTTGCTACCATTACCGCTACTATCATATTACTTTGCTATTAAATACTTTGCTGCAGATATTAAGTTTCCAGGTGTGGTTGAATTGACAACTCAGCTACTAATACTTGAGAATATTCTTTTGCTCCCCTTGTGTCGAATCAATCAATTTGGGTTGAATACTCTACCCTCAAAAACTGTTGCGATCCCCTATACTTGTGGGTTATCAAGACTATTTTCTGGCGCTGTTGCCGGGGAGCATAGCTCTATTCTTTGAGTCACTTGGGATTTATATCTGCTGACCACTATGAAGAACTTGAAAGATAAAAGAACCAAGATTTTTCCCTTAACTACGAGGGGAGGTAAGGAACTGCCATCTAGCTCTGCACTTGATTCACCTTCTGTTTTGAG
Organism: Triticum urartu; assembly: GCF_056163025.1. Classification (NCBI taxonomy): domain Eukaryota; kingdom Viridiplantae; phylum Streptophyta; class Magnoliopsida; order Poales; family Poaceae; genus Triticum; species Triticum urartu. Next base: position 123,219,160 of record NC_141879.1, read on the forward strand.
TAAACTTGCGACACCTACTCCTGCTATTCATTCTGAGATGTCACATGTTATTGATGATGCCACTTCTGCTTTGTATGATACTTATGATGAAACTACTTCTATGCTTGATAATACTGTGCCACTAGGTGAATTTCTTGATGAACAACTTGCTAGGGTTAGAGAGAATGAAATTATTGAAACTAACAATATTGATGAAAGTGATGATGAAGATTATCCCCCTAGATATGAATTGCCTGTTGTGACTGAGGGCTATGTTATGGATGAAGAAACTGCTAGAGACGTTCTTGCTTGCAATGATAGATATGATCTTAAGAAATTATTAGCTAAGCTGGAAAAAAAATCTTTGAATGCTAGAATGAAACATGACCCTGCTTTTGCTACTTCACCTATCTTTATTACTGATAAGGATTATGATTTATCTGTCGATCCTGAGTTAATTACTTTGGTTGAATCTGAACCTTTTTATGGCTATGAATCTGAAACTGCTGTGGCACATCTTACTAAATTAAATGATATAGCCACCCTGTTCACTAATGATGAGAAAACTCGCTATTACTTTATCCTTAAGTTGTTTTCTTTCTCATTAAAGGGTGATGCTAAAACATGGTTTAATTCTCTTGATCTTGGTTGTGTGCGTAGTCCCCAGGATATGATTTATTACTTCTCTGCTAAATATTTCCCTGCTCATAAGAAACAAGCTGCCTTAAGGGAAATATATAATTTTGTGCAAATTGAAGAGGAGAGTCTCCCACAAGCTTGGGGGAGGCTTCTCCAATTACTTAATGCTTTGCCTGATCATCCTCTCAAGAAAAATGAAATACTTGATATCTTTTATAATGGACTAACCGATGCTTCCAGAGACTACCTGGATAGTTGTGCTGGTTGTGTTTTCAGGGAAAGAACTGTTGATCAAGATGAATTGCTATTGAATAATATGTTGACTAATGAAAATAATTGGACACTTCCTGAACCAACTCCTAAGCCAACTCCGAAGAAAGGGGTATTCAATTTCTCAGTCCTGAAGATATGCAAGAGGAAAAGAAATCTATGAAAGAAAAATGTATTAAAGCTGAAGATGTTAAGAATTTACCACCTATTGAAGAGATACATGGTCTTGATAACCCGACACATGTAGTAAAGGTAAATTCTCTCTATAGATTTGATGAAGGTGATATTCCTCGTTATCAGTCTGCTAGCCAATGCTTGGATGAGTTTGATACTTTTATTGTTAAACAAGAAAACTTCAATGCTTATGTTGGTAGACAATTGAAACGCAATGCATATATGATTGAACACTTGAGTGATTATATGTCTAGATTTAAAGGTGAACTTAAACTTATTAGTAAACATGCTTCTATGGTTACCACTCAAGTAGAAGAAGTACTTAAGGCTCAGAATGATTTGCTCAATGAATTAAATAATAAGAAAAATAATAATGTTGTTAGACTTATGACTCGAGGGGGTAAAATGACTCAGGAACCTTTGTATCCTGAGGGCCACCCCAAGAGAATTGAGCAAGATTATCAGAGAATTAATGTTGATGCACCTAGTTCTTCTAAGAAGAAGAAAAAGAAAAATGATAGAACTTTGCGTGCTTATAGTGAACCTGTTGTTGACACACCTGAGAATCCCAATGATATTTCTGTTTCTGATGCTGAAACACAATCTGGTAATGAACATGAACCTAGTGATAATGTTAATGATGATTTTCATGTTGATGCTCAACCTAGCAATGATAATGATGTAGAGATTGAACCTGCTGTTGATCTTGATAACCCACAATCAAAGAATTAACGTTATGATAAGAGAGACTTTGTTGCTAGGAAGCACGATAAAGAAAGAGAACCATGGTAATGAGCATACGGTACACTTTCCGAGGAAACAACCTCAAGTCCATAGTATCAATTCTATTGGAAAAATTTCAACGATTATTATAGGAGGTTTTGAATTTCCTCTTCCTACCGTCAAGAAGAAATATGATATTCTTATTGTTGGAGATGTGCATATCCCCGTTGAGGTAACCTAGTGTTATTCGAAAATTCTCCGGTTTCATGCGATTCGGAATGAGTTTGTTAACAAGGCTTGATCAACCTTGTTGGTGGATTCCTTTTGATGAGCATGAGATGGATGAAGTTAGAAAGCACAACCTTCTATACCCTCTTTTTACTTTCTATTATTTTTATTAAATAAAGTAAAAATAGTATTTTCTGTCTGTTTTCTGAATTATTCTTACAATAAAAAATACCCCGAAAATAGAAGTTCTCCAAATGTCCTGGAAATTTAATATGATTTTTTCTAGAATATTTTAGATTTTTTGGCACCGAGAACACACCAGGGGGACCCACTACCTGCCCACGAGGGTGGAGGGCGCGCCCCCTGCCTCGTGGACCCCACGTGGGTCCCCTCCACTTATTCTTGCACCCACACACTTCGTCTTCCTCCAGAAAAAATCATCCACCAGCTCAAACCCGTGTTTTAGCTCATCTTGCTGCCATTTTTGATCTCCTTGCTCAAAGCTCGATTCACAAAAATGCTTTGGGGGATTGTTCTTCGGTATGTGACTCCTCCAATGGTCCAATTAGTTTTTGTTCTAGTGCTTTATTTATTGCAATTTTTTGCTACTTAGGTGACCATGTTCTTGAGCTTGCATGTCAAATTTATGTGGTCAAAAGTAGTTTTAATGCATGACATAGCCTCTAGACACTTGTAGGAGTAGTTGCTATCAATTTTGTTGAGTTTGGTTCACTTTTATTTTAAGTTACTAAAAATATCAGAAATTTTCAGAAAAAGATGAAGAGATTTTTGAGGGACTCATCGAGCCGAAGCTCGAAGGATAAGCAAAGTGAAGAAAATAAGAAGCCCAAGTATAATCTCCCTCGTACTACGGAGGTTTGGCCGTGTGAATGGCCTTGTGATGAGTTCTTGAGAGAAGTCAGGATTTATGAAGATTTTTATTATTTGGCTGAGAATGCAGGCCTGACCGACTTCCTCCACGACCAGCGTGAACAGTATCTCCTACTCATCAATATTTTTGTGCAAAATTTTCATTTCCATGCTAGGAGATCGCCACCTTCGGTGGAATTCTGTTTATATGATGAGCATAAGGAGATGTCACTTTATGATTTTTGTCGGGTTTGTAGGATACCCTTTGAGGGCAGCATAGATGAACCACATCGTAATGATGTGGAAGGATTGATTGATATAATTGCTGTAGGGGAAATGAGGAAGGTTTCCAATGCAAGAATTACTAGCATACATTTTTTGTCCTACGTTACTTCGCAATATTTGCTAGTAGATGCTTAATTGGTCGCGGGAACTGTGGAAATCTTAGTTCCCCTGATATTGTTAGTTTGCGCCATGCTTTGTTTCGTGATACCACTTTTAGTTTAGGCGCTATTGTTGCTAAAAGGTTAAATCTGAACCGTACAAAGGGTCCCGTCTTAGGAGACATCTTCACCTCACGCCTTGCTGCATACTTTAACATACCTATTAGGCATTATGAGAAAGAGGAAAAGTTGTTGCCTCATATTTTTTTCTAGATTATAAGAGTATGGTAGCACATGATTTTATTGTTAAGAATAAGAAGAAGCTGTTTAACTATAGACTGATATTTGATAAAGACTACTTTGAGACTATTACCTTGCCTGCTCCTTCTTTGTTCAACATATTTTCAGGCATGTACCTTGTTCTACCAGAGGCCACTCGTGCCTACCGAAGCCTGACATCAGCTCCAGAGCCCGAGCCAGAGCCACCACTTGATCCTCACCGTCAGTTTGTTTATCAGTGGGATCCGGAGGAGATCGCCAACCAGTGGCATCCTGAGGATCCTCCTCAGTACACTGGAGGGTACCACTTTGATCCATGGGCATAGACCAACTTAGGCCAAAAGCCTAAGCTTGGGGGAGTATGTATTTCTCACCGACATTACATGCATGTTCACACACTCATTCTAGTTTTCGGTGCTCATACTTTTTCATTGTAATATCCATGCTAGTTTATTTTCTTTTTAAGCTTTCTTCTTGTGTGTTTGAAAAATATTTAGAAAAAACAAAAAAAATAGTTGTAACTTTTAGCTAGTTTACTTTCCATGCTTGTAGTACTAATTAAAAAGAAAACCCAAAAAGATTTCTCGTCCTTCTTTTTCTTGTTGGGAGCTTTCCCGTGTAAGTAGCTTTATTTCTTTTCTTGTTCTTTGGGGGTCGAGAGGAGAAGACCATGATGAAAATGTTGAGTGGCTCTCATATGCATTATTGTTGATCTAACAAAGAGCCCATATTACCTTGTCTTCTCCCTTGTATTGAATGCTTGCAGATTCCAACTTAGTCCAATGCACGTGCACTATTATTATTATCCACACCGTTCGGTCGTGCAAGTGAAAGGCAATTATGACGATATATGATGAACTGGTTGAGATGAGAAAAGCTGGTATGAACTCGACCTCTCTTTTTTTTGTAAATATGATTAGTTCATCATTCCTGATTCAGTCTATTATGAAGGAAACATGTTTGCAATGACAATTAGAGATTATAGTTGCTCATGCCATGCTTAATTTGCTAGGAGTTTATAATGGTTTACCTTGTGTGCCAACATGCTATTAAAATGGTTGTGATGTGGTATGATAGGGTGGTATCCTCCTTTGAACGATTCGAGTGGCTTGACTTGGCACATGTTCACGCATGTAGTTGAAACAAAATCAACATAGCGTCCATGATATTTATGTTCATGGTGAATTATATCCTACTCATGCTTGCATTCAGTGTTGGTTAATTTTAATGCATGTTCATGACTGTTGTCGCTCTCTAGCTGGTCGCTTCACAGTCTCTTTCTAGCCTTCACTTTTACTAAGCGAGAATACTGCTTGTGCATCCAACTCCATAACCCCAAAAGTTATTCCATATGAGTTGATATGTCTCCGTCGTATCTACTTTTCCAAACACTTTTGGCCTTGTTTTGGACTCTAACTTGCATGATTTGAATGTAACTAACCCGGACTGATGCTGTTTTCAGCAGAATTGCCATGGTGTTATTTTTGTGTAGAAATAAAAGTTCTCGGAATGACATGAAAATCAACAGAGCATTATTTTGGAATATATATAATGAATATTGGAAGGAAGATCCATGTTAGGGGGTGCCCCACCTGTCCACGAGGGTGGGGGCGCACCCCCTGCCTCGTGGGCCCCCTGACACTCCACCGACCTCAACCTGGACTCCATATATTCACTTTCGGGGAGAAAAAACCAGAGGAGAAGGAATCATCGCGTTTTATGATACAGAGCTGCCGCCAAGCCCTAAACTCTCTCGGGAGGGCTGATTTGGAGTCCGTTCGGGGCTCTGGAGAGGGGAATCCGTCGCCATCGTCATCATCAACCATCCTCCATCACCAATTTCATGATGGTCACCACCGTGCGTGAGTAATTCCATCGTAGGCTTGCTGGACGGTGGTGGGTTGGATGAGATTTATCATGTAATCGAGTTAGTTTTGTTAGGGTTTGATCCCTAGTATCCACTATGTTCTGAGATTAATGTTGCTATGACTTTGCTATGCTTAATGCTTGTCACTAGGGCCCGAGTGTCATGATTTCAGATCTGAACCTATTATATTTTCATCAATATATGAGAGTTCTTGATCCTATCTTGCAAGTCTATAGTCACCTATTATGTGTTATGATCCGTTAACCCCGAAGTGACAATAATTGGGATACTTACCGGTGATGACCGTAGTTTGAGGAGTTCATGTATTCACTATGTGTTAATGCTTTGTTCCGGTACTCTATTAAAAGGAGGCCTTAATATCCCTTAGTGTCCAATAGGACCCCGCTGCCACGGGAGGGTAGGACAAAAGATGTCATGCAAGTTCTTTTCCATAAGCACGTATGACTATATTCGGAATACATGCGTACATTACATTGATGAACTGGAGCTAGTTCTATGTCACCCTAGGTTATGACTGTTGCATGATGAACCGCATCTAGCATAATTCTCCATCACCGATCCATTGCTTACGAGCTTTCCATATATTGTTCTTCGCTTATTTACTTTTCCGTTGGTATTGTTATCATCACTACAAAATACCAAAAACATTACTTTTGCTACCGTTACTTTTACTATCGTTAGTACTACTACCATATTACTTTGCTACTAAACACTTTGCTGCAGATATTAAGTTATCCAGGTGTGGTTGAATTGACAACTCAGCTGCTAATACTTGAGAATATTCTTTGGCTCCCCTTGTGTCGAATCAATAAATTCGGGTTGAATACTCTACCCTGAAAACTGTTGCGATCCCCTATACTTGTGGGTTATCAAGACTATTTTCTGGCGCCGTTGCCGGGGAGCATAACTCTATTCTTTGAGTCACTTGGGATTTATATCTGCTTATCATTATGAAGAACTTGAAAGACGCTAAAACAACAATTAATCCTTCAACCACGAGGGGAGGTAAGGAACTGCCATCTAGCTCCGCACTTGATTCACCTTCTGTTTTGAGTAAGCTTGCGACACCTACACCTTCTATTCATTCTGATATGTCACATGTTATTGATGATGCCACTTCTGCTATGCATGATACTTATGATGAAACTACTTCTATGCTTGACACTACTGTGCCACTTGGTGAATTTCTTGATGAACAACTTGCTAGGGCTAGAGAGAATGAAGTTATTGAAACTGATAATATTGATGAAAGTGATGATGAAGACTCTCCCCCTAGATATGAATTACGTGTTGTGCCCGAGGGCCATGTTATGGATGAAGAAACTGCTAGAGATTTTCTTGCTTGCAATGATAGGAGTGATCTTAAGAAATTATTAGCTAAGCTGAAACAAAAAAACTCTGAATGCTAGAATGAAATATGATCCTGCTTATGCTATTTCACCTATCCTTGTTACTGATAAGGATTATGATTTCTCTGTTGATCCTGAGATAATTACTTTAGTAGATTCTGATCCTTTCTATGGTTATGAATCTGAAACTATTGTGGCACATCTTACTAAATTAAATGATATAGCCACCCTGTTCACTAATGATGAGAAAACTCGCTATTATTATATCCTTAAAATATTTCCGTTCTCATTAAAGGGTGATGCTAAGATATGGTTTAATTCTCTTGATCCTGGTTTTGTGCGTAGTCCCCATGATATGATTTATTACTTCTCTGCTAAATATTTCCCCGCTCATAAGAAACAAGTTGCTTTAAGAGAAATATATAATTTTGTGCAAATTGAAGAAGAGAGTCTCCCACAAGCTTGGGGGAGTGATACGTCTCCAACGTATCTATAATTTTTGATTGTTCCATGCTATATTATATTCTGTTTTGGACATTATTGGGCTTTATTATACACTTTTATATTATTTTTGGGACAAACCTATTAACTGGAGGCCCAGCCTAGAATTGCTGTTTTTTGCCTATTTCAGAGTCTCGCAGAAAAGGAATATCAAACGGAGTCCAAACGGAATGAAACCTTCGGGAATGTGATTTTTGGAACGAACGTGATCCAGAGGACTTGGACCCTACGTCAAGAAAGCTACCAGGAAGGCACGAGGTAGGGGGTGTGCCTACCCCCCAGGCGCGCCCTCCACCCTCGTGGGGCCCATGTTGCTCCACCGATGTACTTCTTCCTCCTATATATACCTACGTACCCCCAAACTACCAGATACAGAGCCAAAAACCTAATTCCACTCACGCAACCTTCTGTACCCATGAGATCCCATCTTGGGGCCTTTTCCGGAGCTCCGCCGGAGGGGGCATCCATCACGAAGGGCTTCTACCTCAACACCATAGCCTCTCCGGTGATGTGTGAGTAGTTTACCTCAAACCTTCGGGTCCATAGTTATTAGCTAGATGGCTTCTTCTCTCTCTTTGGATCTCAATACAAAGTTCTCCATGATTACCGTGGAGATCTATTCGATGTAATCTTCTTTTGCGGTGTGTTTGTTGAGACCGATGAATTGTGGGTTTATGATCAAGTCTATCGATGAACAATATTTGAATCTTCTCTGAATTCTTTTATGTATGATTGGTTATCTTTGCAAGTCTCTTCGAATTATCAGTTTGGTTTGGCCTACTAGATTGATCTTTCTTGCAATGGGAGAAGTGCTTAGCTTTGGGTTCGATCTTGCGGTGTCCTTTCCCAGTGACAGTAGGGGCAGCAAGGCACGTATTGTATTGTTGCCATCGAGGATAACAAGATGGGGTTTATATCATATTGCATGAGTTTATCCCTCTACATCATGTCATCTTACTTAAAGCGTTACTCTATTCTTTTGAACTTAATACTCTAGATGCATGCGGGATAGCGGTTGATGTGTGGAGTAATAGTAGTAGATGAAGGCATGAGTCAGTCTACTTGTGGTGGACGTGATGCCTATACACATGATCATACCTAGATATTCTCATAACTATGCTCAATTCGGTCAATTGCTCAATAGTAAGTTGTTTACCCACCATAATACTTATGCTCTCGAGAGAAGCCACTAGTGAAACCTATGGCCCCGGGTCTATTTTCCATCATATTAATCTCTCGTCAACAAGCTATTTCTGGCACTGTTTATTTTGCTTTCTTTACTTTGCATCTTTACCATAAAAATACCAAAAATATTATCTTATCATATCTATCAGATCTCACTTTCGTAAGTGACCGTGAAGGGATTGACAACCCCTTTATTGCGTTGGTTGCGAGGATTTTATTTGTTTGTGTAGGTGCGAGGCACTCGTGTGTGGCCTCCTACTGGATTGATACATTGGTTCTTAAAAACTGAGGGAAATACTTACGCTGCTTTACTGCATCACCCTTTCCTCTTCAAGGGAAAACCAACGCAGTGCTCAAGAGGTAGCAAGAAGGATTTCTGGCGCCGCTGCCGGGGAGTCTATGCAAAAGTCAACATACCAAGTACCCATCACAAACCCTTATCTCCCGCATTACATTATTTTCCATTTGCCTCTCGTTTTCCTCTCCCCCACTTCACCCTTGCCGTTTTATTCGCCCTTCTTCTGTTCGTCTTTCCATTTGCTTTGATGTCTTACTTGGCTTGTTTGGTTGGAATAGTTGTTTATTTATTGCTAAACAGAGAACCTAAGATCTATGTATCCTCATCCGCTTGCTAATCTTTTTAAGAGATCCAATTATGATGAACCAATTGCTAGCGAGTTTTGTGCACTAGATTATCTTTATGAAGTTTTGCTTGAAATTCGTGAATCTGAAAATTGTGATGAAGTACTTTATGGAGTGATTCACGATGGATCTTTGAATATAAAGCATGATTGCAATGATGATAGTATAAATTATATTAATGTCAATTGTGCTTATAATATGCAAAACTCTAAGCTTGGGGATGCTAGTTTTGCTATGTCTACTACTTGTTGCAATGATCATGATTGGGGTGATTCTTCTTATGATCTTGAAAATTTAGTTAAGCCCCATGATGAATATCAGATTGATTATAATTTTTGCAATAATATTGAAAGTGGGTTTGGAAGAGTGTCAACTTTAGATCCCACATAGTTGGAGAATGTTCAATCTTTTGAAGTTTTTGATAAAAGTGGGTTTGGTGAGGTCATGACTTTAGTTAATATTAATCCCACTATTTTGGAAGTGTGTCAACTTTGCATACATGTGGATCGTGTTAAGAATATGTTTTGTGATAGCTATATTGTTGAATTTGATTATGATCCTACATGTAATTATTATGAGATAGGAAAATATGGTGATAGAAATTTTCATGTTACTAAATTACCTCTCGTTATGTTAAGATTGCTATTGTTTCTTTCCGCTTCCTTGCATATGCTAGTTTTTGCTTGCCTTGATAATTTGTTTGCCTATAAGATGCCTATGCATCGGAAGTATGTTAGACTTAGATGTGTTTGTCACATGTTTTATGATGCTCTCTTTGTGCTTCAATTCTTGTCTTTCATGTGAGCATCGTTGAAATCTTATGCCTAGCTATAAGGTTTTAAAGAAAAGTGCTCGTTGGGAGACAACCCAATATTTTTCCTTGATGTTATTCAATAAATAATTTATCTAGCCTCTGCTTTGGTTGTGTTTTTTTTCCTCAATTAGTGTTTGTGCTAAGTAGAACCATTGGGAAGACTTGGGGAAAGTCTTTTTGATCTTGCTGTAGAAAACAAAAACTTTAGTGCTCACGAGAATCGCTGCCATTTTTATTTGGAAGGTGCTATTTAGTTAATTATTTTTACAGATGATTAATAGATAAATTCCTCACGTCCATCAGTTTATTTTAGAATTTTTGGGGTTCCATAAATTGCGTTAGCTACATATTACTACAGACTGTTCTGTTTTGACAGATTCTGTTTTCCGTGTGTTGTTTGCTTATTTTGATGAATCTATGGCTAGTAAAAGAGTTTATAAACCATAGAGAAGTTGGAATACAATAGTTTTAACACAAATATAAATAAATAATGAGTTCATTACATTACCTTGAAGTGGTGTTTTGTTTTCTTTCGCTAACGGAGCTCACGAGATTTTCTGTTAAGTTTTGTGTTGTGAAGTTTTCAAGTTTTGGGTAAAAGATATGATGGATTATGGAACAAGGAGTGGCAAGAGACTAAGCTTGGGGATGCCCATGACACCCCAAGATAATCTAAGGACACCTAAAAGCCAAAGCTTGGGGATGCCCCGGAAGGCATCCCCTCTTTTCGTCTACTTCCATCGGTAACTTTACTTGGAGCTATATTTTTATTCACCACATGATATGTGTTTTGCTTGGAGCGTCTTGTATTATTTGAGTCTTTATTTGTTAGTTTTCCACAATCATCCTTGCTGTGCACACCTTTTGAGAGAAACACACATGATTCAGAAATTGTTAGAATACTCTATGTGCTTCACTTATATCTTTTGAGTTATATAGTTTTTGCTCTAGTGCTTCACTTATATCTTTTAGAGCACAGTGGTGGATTTGTTTTATAGAAACTATTGTTCTCTCATGCTTCACTTAGATTATTTTGAGAGTCCTACAAAACAGCATGGTAATTTGCTTTAATTATGTTAGGCATTCAAGATTAGTAATTTTTTTCTTATGAGTGTGTTGAATACTATGAGAAGTTTGATACTAGATAATTGTTTTGAGATATGAAGATGGTGATATTAGAGTCATGATAGTTGAGTAGTTTTGAATTTGAGAAATACTTGTGTTAAAGTTTGTGATTCCCGTAGCATGCACGTATGGTGAACCGTTATGTGATGAAGTCGGAGCATGATTTATTTATTGATTATCTTCCTTATGAGTGGCGGTCGGGGACGAGCGATGGTATTTTCCTACCAATCTATCCCCCTAGGAGCATGAGCGCAATACTTTGCTTTGATAACTTGTAGATTTTTGCAATAAGTATATGAGTTCTTTATGACTAATGTTGAGTCCATGGATCATACACACTTTCTTCCTCCCACCATTGCTAGCCTCTCTAATACCGCACACTTTTCGCCGGTATCATACACCCACCATATACCTTCCTCAAAACAGCCACCATACCTACCTATCATGGCATTTACATAGCCATTCCGAGATATATTGCCATGCAACTTACCACTGTTCCGTTTATTATGACACGCTCCATCATTGTCATATTGCTTGCATGATAATGTAGTTGACATTGTATTTGTGGCAAAGCCACCGTTCATAATTCTTTCATACATGTCACTCTTGATTCATTGCATATCCCGATACACCACGGGAGGCATTCACATAGAGTCATATTTTGTTCTAAGTATTGAGTTGTAATTGTTGAGTTGTAAGTAAATAAAAGTGTGATGATCATCATTTCTAGAGCATTGTTCCAAGTGAGTAAAGGATGATGGAGATTATGATTCCCCCACAAGTCGGGATGAGACCCCGGATTAAATAAAAAATGAGGAGAGAAAAAGAGAGAAGGGACAATGTTACTATCCTTTTACCACACTTGTGCTTCAAAGTAGCACCATGATCCTCATGATAGAGTCTCCTATGATATCACTTTCATATACTAGTGGGAATTTCTCATTATAGAACTTGGCTTGTATATTCCAATGCTGGGCTTCCTCAAAATGCCCTAGGTCTTCGTGAGCAAGCGAGTTGGATGCACACCCACTTAGTTGCTTTTGTTGAGCTTTCATACACTTATAGCTCTAGTGAATCCGTCGCATGGCAATCCCTACTCACTCACATTGATATCTATTAATGGGCATCTCCATAGCCTGTTGATACGCCTAGTTGATATGAGACTATCTTCTCCTTTTTGTCTTCTCCACAACCACCATTCTATTCCACATATAGTGCTATGTCCATGGCTCATGCTCATGTATTGCGTGAAAATTGAAAAAGTTTGAGAACACCAATAGTATGAAACAATTGCTTGGCTTGTCATCGGGGTTGTGCATGATTTAAATACTTTGTGTGGTGAAGATAGAGCATAGCCAGACTATATGATTTTGTAGGGATAACTTTCTTTGGCCATGTTATTTTGAGAAGACATAATTGCTTAGTTAGTATGCTTGAAGTATTATTATTTTTATGTCAATATTAAACTTTTGTCTTGAATCTTTTGGATCTGAATATTCATGCCACAATTAAGAGAATTACATTGAAATTATGCCAAGTAGCATTCCACATCAAAAATTCTGTTTTTATCATTTACCTACTCGAGGACGAGCAGGAATTAAGCTTGGGGATGCTTGATATGTCTCCAACGTATCTATAAATTTTGATTGTTATATGCTATATTATATTCTATTTTGGACATTATTGGGCTTTATTATACACTTTTATATTATTTTTGGGACTAACCTATTAACCGGAGGCCCAACCCAGAATTGCTGTTTTTTGCCTATTTCAGAGTTCCGCAGAAAAAGAATATCAAACGGAGTCCAAACGAAATGAAACCTTGATATGTCTCCAACGTATCTATAATTTTTGATTGCTCCATGCTATATTATCTACTGTTTTGGACATTATTGGGCTTTATTATCCACTTTTATATTATTTTTGGGACTAACCTATTAACCGGAGGCCCAGCCCAGAATTGCTATTTTTTGCCTATTTCATAGTTCCGAAGAAAAGGAATATCAAACGGAGTCCAGACGGAATGAAACCTTCGGGAATGTGATTTTCTCACCGAACATGATCCAGGGGACTTGGAACCTATGTCAAGAAATAAAGGAGGAGGCCACGAGGTAGGGGGGCGCGCCTACCCCCAGGCGCGCCCTCCACCCTCGTGGGCCCCCTATTGCTCCACCGACGTACTCCTTCCTCCTATATATACCTACGTAGCCCCAAACGATCAGATACGGAGCCAAAACCCTAATTTCACCGCCGTAACATTCTGTAACCACGAGATCCCATCTCGGGGCCTGTTCCGGAGCTCCGCCATAGGGGGCATCCATCACGGAAGGCTTCTACATCAACACCATAGCCTCTCCGATGAAGTGTGAGTAGTTTACCTCAAACCTTCGGGTCCATAGTTATTAGCTAGATGGCTTCTTCTCTCTTTTTGGATCTCAATACAATGTTCTCCCCCTATCTTGTGGAGATCTATTCGATGTAATGTTATTTTTGCGGTGTGTTTGTTGAGACCGATGAATTGTGGGTTTATGATCAAGATTATCAATGAAAAATATTTGAATCTTCTCTGAATTCTTTTATGTATGATTGGTTATCTTTGCAAGTCTCTTCGAATTATCAGTTTGGTTTGACCTACTAGATTGATTTTCTTGCAATGGGAGAAGTGCTTAGCTTTGGGTTCAATCTTGCGGTGTCCTTTCCCAATGACAGTAGGGGCAGCAAGGCACGTATTTTATTGTTGCCATAGAGGATAACAAGATGGTTTTTTTTTATCATATTGCATGAATTTATCCCTCTACATCATGTCATCTTGCTTAAGGCGTTACTCTATTTTCATGAACTTAATACTCAAGATGCATGCTGGATAGCGGTCGATGAGTGGAGTAATAGTAGTAGATGCAGGCAGGAGTCGGTCTAGTTGTCTCGGACGTGATGCCTATATACATGATCATACCTAGATATTCTCATAACTATGCTCAATTCTGTCAATTCCTCAACAGTAATTCGTTCACCCGGCGTAAAATACTTATGCTCTTGAGAGAAGCCACTAGTGAACCTATGGCCCCCAGGTCTATATTCATCATATTAATCTCCCAATACTTCGTTATTTCCTTTGCTTTTTACTTTGCTTTTATTTTACTTTGCATCTTTATCACAAAAATACCAAAAATATTATCTTATCATATCTATCAGATCTCACTCTCGTAAGTGACCGTGAAGGGATTGACAACCCCTTAACGCGTTGGTTGCGAGGAGTTATTTGTTTTGTGCAGGTACGATGGACTCACGCGTAGCCTCCTACTGGATTGATACCTTGCTTCTCAAAAACTGAGGGAAATACTTATGCTACTTTGCTGCATCATCCTTTCCTCTTCAAGGAAATCCAACGCAGTGCTCAAGAGGTAGCAAGAAGAATTTCTGGCGCTGTTGCTAGGGAGGTTCGCGCAAGTCAAGATTTGACTCCCGACAACGAGCCATTTCTGGCGCCGTTGCCGGGGAGTCTACGCAAAAGTCAACATACCAAGTACCCATCACAACCCTTATCTCCCACATTACATTATTTGCCATTTGCCTCTCGTTTTCCTCTCCCTCACTTCACCCTTGCCGCTTTATTCGCCCTCTCTCTCTATCCTCCACCTCTTTCTCTATTTGCCTCTTTTTGCCCACTTGCTTTTTGTTTGCTTGTGTGTTGGATTGCTTGCTTGTCACGATGGCTCAAGATAACACTAAATTGTGTGACTTTACCAATACCAACAACAATGATTTTATTAGCACTCCGATTGCTCCTCTTACCGATGCTGAATCTTGTGAAATTAATGCTGCTTTGCTGAATCTTGTCATGAAATATCCATTTTCCGGCCTTCCTAGTGAAGATGCCGCTACCCATCTAAATAGCTTCGTTGATTTGTGTGATATGCAAAAGAAGAAAGATGTGGACAACGATATTGTTAAGTTGAAACTATTTCATTTTTCGCTTAGAGATCGTGCTAAAGCTTGGTTTTCGTCTTTGCCTAAAAATAGTATTGATTCTTTGAACAAGTGCAAAGATGCTTTTATCTCTAAGTATTTTCCTCCCGCTAAGATCATCTCCCTTAGAAACGATATTATGAATTTTAAGTAACTTGATCATGAACATGTTGCACAAGCTTGGGAGAGGATGAAATTAATGATATGTAATTGCCCTACTCATGGTTTGAATTTGTGGATGATTATACAATTTTTTTATGCCGGATTTAATTTTGCTTCTAGAAATCTTTTAGATTAGGCCGCGAGAGGCACTTTTATGGAAACCACATTAGGAGAAGCTACTAAACTCCTAGATAATATTATGGTTAATTATTCTCAATGGCATACTGAAAGATCTACTAATAAAAAGGTGCATGCGATAGAAGAAATTAATGTTTTGAGTGAGAAGATGGATGAACTTATGAAATTATTTGCTTGTAAGAGTGTTTCTTCTGATCCTAATGATATGCCCTTGTCTACTTTGATTGAGAATAATAATGAATCTATGGATGTGAATTTTGTTGGTAGGAACAATTTTGGTAACAACACGTATAGAGGAAATTTTAATCCTAGGCCTTATCCTAGTAATCCCTCTAATAATTATGGTAATTCCTACAACAATGCTTATGGAAATTATAATAAGATTCCCTCTGATTTTGAATATAATATTAAAGAATTTATTACTTCGCAAAAGAATTTCAATGCTTTGATTGAAGAAAAATTGCATAAGATTGATGATTTGGCTAGGAACGTTGATAGAATTTCTCTTGATGTTGATTCTTTAAAGCTTAGATCTATTCCTCCTAAGCATGATATCAATGAGTCTCTCAAAGCCATGAGAATTTCCATTGATGAGTGCAAAGAAAGAACCGCTAGGATGCGTGCTAAGAAATATGCCTTTATAAGAGCGTGTTCTTCTAGTTCCTATGAAAATAAAGATGAAGATCTAAAAGTTATTGATGTGTCCCCTATTAAATCTTTGTTTTGCAATATGAATGTTGATAATGATGGGACTGAATATGATCCACCTTTACCTAGAAGGCGTTCCAAAAATTCAGAGTTTTTAGATCTTGATCCTAAATTTGATGAAAGTGGGATTGAGGAAATTAAAACCCTAGATGTTGCTAAACCCACTATTTTGGATTTCAAGGAATTTAATTATGAAAATTTCTCTTTGATTGATTGTATTTCCTTGTTGCAATCCGTGCTAAGTTCTCCTCATGCTTATAGTCAAAATAAAGCGTTTACTAAACATATCATTGATGCCTTGATGCAATCTTATGAAGAAAAAATTGAGTTGGAAGTTTCTATCCCTAGAAAACTTTATGATGTGTGGGAACCAACTATTAAAATTAAGATTAAAGATCCTGAGTTCTATGCTTTATGTGATTTGGGTGCTAGTGTTTCCACGATTCCAAAGACTTTGTGTGATTTGTTAGGTTTCCGTGATTTTGATGATTGCTCTTTAAACTTGCATCTTGCGGATTACACTATTAAGAAACCTACGGGAAGAATTAATTGTTCTTATTTTTGCAAATAGTAATTATGTACCCGTAGATTTTATTGTTCTTGACATAGATTGCAGTCCTTCATGTCCAATTATTCTTGGTAGACCTTTCCTTAGAACGATTGGTGCAATTATTGATATGAAGGAAGGAAATATTAGATTCCAATTTCCGTTAAGGAAAGGCATGGAACACTTTCCTAGAAAGAAAATTAAATTACCTTATGAATCTATTATGAGAGCCACTTATGGATTGCCTACCAAAGATGGCAATACCTACATCTATCCTTGCTTTTTATGCCTAGCTAGGGGCGTTAAACGATAGCGCTTGTTGGGAGGCAACCCAATTTTATTTTTATTCCTTGCTTTTTGCTCCTGTTTAGTAATAAATAATTTACCTAGCCTCTGTTTTGGTTGTGTTTTTTTGTGTTTAATTAGTATTTGTGCCAAGTAGAACCGTTGGGAAGACTTGGGGGAAAGTCTTGATATCTTGCTGTAAAAAACAGAAACTTTAGCGCTTACGAGAACTGCTGCCATTTTTATTTGGAAAGTTTTATTTAGTTAATTATTTTTGAATATGATTAATAGATAAATTCCTCACGTCCAGAAATTTATTTTAGAATTTTTGGGGTTCCAGATCTTGTGCTAGTTACAGATTACTACAGACTGTTCTGTTTTTGACAGATTCTGTTTTTCATGTGTTGTTTGCTTATTTTGATGAATCTATGGCTAGTAAAATAGTTTATAAACCATAGAGAAGTTGGAATACAGTAGGTTTAACACCAATATAAATAAATAATGAGTTCATTACAGTACCTTGAAGTGGTCTTTTGTTTTTTTTCTCTAACGGAGCTCACGAGATTTTCTACTTTAAGTTTTGTGTTGTGAAATTTTCAAGCGTTGGGTAAATATTTGATGGATTATGGAACAAGGAGTGGCAAGAGCCTTAGCTTGGGGATGCCCATGGCACCCCCAAGATAATCTAAGGACACCTAAAAGCCAAAGCTTGGGGATGCCCCGGAAGGCATCCCCTCTTTCGTCTACTTCTATCGGTAACTTTACTTGAAGCTATATTTTTATTCACCACATGATATGTGTTTTGCTTGGAGCGTCTTGTATGATTTGAGTATTTGCTTTTTAGTTTACCACAATCATCATTTCTGTACACACCTTTTGAGAGAGCCATACATGATTTGGAATTTGTTAGAATACTCTATGTACTTCACTTATATCTTTTGAGTTATATAGTTTTGCTCTAGTACTTCCCTTATATCTTTTAGAGCACGGTGGTGGATTTGTTTTATAGAAACTATTGATCTCTCATGCTTCACTTAGATTATTTTGAGAGTCTTAAATAGCATGGTAATTTGCTTAAATAATCCTAATATGCTAGGTATTCAAGAGTAAATTTTTTCTTATGAGTGTATTGAATACTAAGAGAAGTTTGATGCTTGATGATTGTTTTGAGATATGGAGGTAATAATATCAAAGTCGTGCTAGTTGAGTAGTTGTGAATTTGAGAAATTCTTGTGTTGAAGTTTGCAAGTCCCGTAGCATGCACGTATGGTAAACATTATGTAACAAATTTGAAACATGAGGTGTTCTTTGATTGTCCTCCTTATGAGTGGCGGTCGGGGACGAGCGATGGTCTTTTCCTACCAATCTATCCCCCTAGGATCATGCACATAATGCTTGGTTTTTGATGACTTGTAGATTTTTGCAATAAGTATGTGAGTTCTTTATGACTAATGTTGAGTCCATGGATTATACGCACTCTCACCCTTCCATCATTGCTAGCCTCTTCGGTACCGTGCATTGCCCTTTCTCACATTGAGAGTTGGTGCAAACTTCGCCGGTACATCCAAACCCCGTGATATGTTACGCTCTTTCACACATAAACCTTCTTATATCTTCCTCAAAATAGCCACCATACCTACCTATTATGGCATTTCCATAGCCATTCTGAGATATATTGCCATGCAACTTTTCACCATTCCGTTTATCATGACACATTCATCATTGTCATATTGCTTAGCATGATCATGTAGTTGACATAGTATTTGTGGCAAAGCCACCGTTCATAATTCTTTCATACATGTCACTCTTGGTTCATTGCATATCCCGGTACACCTCCAGAGGCATTCATATAGAGTCATCTTTTGTTCTAGTATCGAGTAGTAATCATTGAGTTGTAAATAAATAGAAGTGTGATGATCATCCTTTTCTAGAGCATTGTCCCAAGTGAGGAATCTGAAAAAAAAGAGAAAGGCCATAATAAAAAAAAGAAGGCCCAAAAAATGAGAGAAAAAGAGAGAAGGGACAATGCTACTATCCTTTGCCACACTTGTGCTTCAAAGTAGCACCATAATCTTCATGATAGAGAGTCTCTTGTTTTGTCACTTTCATATAGTAGTGGGATTTTTTCATTATAGAACTTGGCTTGTATATTCCAACAATGGGCCTCCTCAAGTGCCCTAGGTCTTCGTGAGCAAGCAAGTTGGATGCATACCCACTTAGTTTCTTTTGTTGAGCTTTCATACATTTATAGATCTAGTGCATCCGTTGCATGGCAATCCCTACTCCTTGCATTAACATCAATCGATGGGCATCTCCATAGCCCATTGATTAGCCTCGTTGATGTAAGACTTTCTCCTTTTTGTCTTCTCCACATAACTCCCATCATCATATTCTATTCCACCCATAGTGCTATGTCCATGGCTCGCGCTCATATATTGCGTGAAAGTTTATAGGTTTGAGAATACTAAAGTATGAAACAATTTCTTGGCTTGTCATCGGGGTTGTGCATGATGAGAGCATTCTTGTGTGACGAAAAAGGAGCATGACTAAACTATATGATTTTGTAGGGATGAACTTTCTTTGGCCATGTTATTTTGAGAAGACATAATTGCTTAGTTAGTATGCTTGAAGTATTATTATTTTTATTTCAATATGAACTTTTATCTTGAATCTTTCGGATCTGAATATTCATACCACAATTAACAAGAATTAAATTAAAATTATGCCAAGTAGCACTCCGCATCAAAAATTCAGTTTTTATAATTTACCTACTCGAGCACGAGCAGGAATTAAGCTTGGGGATGCTTGATACGTCTCCAACGTATCTATAATTTTTGATTGCTCCATGCTATATTATCTACTATTTTGGACATTATTGGGCTTTATTATCCACTTTTATATTATTTTTGGGACTAACCTATTAACCAGAGGCCCAGCCCAGAATTGTTGTTTTTTGCCTATTTCAGAGTTTCGCAGAAAAGGAATATCAAACGGAGTCCATGAGGAATGAAAACTTCGGGAACGTGATTTTCTCACCGAACATGATCCAGGAGACTTGGACCCTATGTCAAGTAATAAAGGAGGAGGCCACGAGGTAGGGGGCGCGCCTACCCCCCCAGGCACGCCCTCCACCCTCGTGGTCCCCCTATTGCTCCACCGACGTACTCCTTCCTCCTATATATACCTACGTACCCCCAAATGATCAGATACAGATCCAAAACCCTAATTCCATTGTCGCAACTTTCTGTATCCACGAGATCCCATCTTGGGGCCTGTTCCGGAGCTCCGCCGGAGGGGGCATCCATCACAGAGGGCTTCTACATCAACACCATAGCCTCTCCGATGAAGTGTGAGTAGTTTACCTCAGACCTTCGGGTCCATAGTTATTAGCTAGATGGCTTCTTCTCTCTTTTTGGATCTCAATACAATGTTCTCCCCCTCTATTGTGGAGATCTATTCGATGTAATCTTCTTTTTGCGGTGTGTTTGTTGAGACCGATGAATTGTGGGTTTATGATCAAGATTATCTATGAACAATATTTGAATCTTCTCTTAATTCTTTTATGTATGATTGATTATATTTGCAAGTCTCTTCGAATTATCAGTTTGGTTTGGCCTACTAGATTGATCTTTCTTGCAATGGTAGAAGTGCTTAGCTTTGGGTTCAATCTTGCGGTGTCCTTTCCTAGTGACCGTAGGGGCAGCAAGGCACATATTGTATTGTTGCCATCGAGGATAACAAGATGTTTTTTTTTTATCATATTGCATGAATTTATCGCTCTACATCATGTCATCTTGCTTAAGGCGTTACTCTGTTTTCATGAACTTAATACTCAAGATGCATGCTGGATAGCGGTCGATGAGTGGAGTAATAGTAGTAGATGTAGGCAGGAGTCGGTCTACTTGTCTCGGACGTGATGCCTATATACATGATCATACCTAGATATTCTCATAACTATGCTCAATTCTGTCAATTGCTCAACAGTAATTCGTTCACCCACCATAAAATACTTATGCTCTTGAGAGAAGCCACTAGTGAAACCTATGGCCCCCGGGTCTATCTTCCATCATATTAATCTTCCAATACTAATTATTTTTATTGCCTTTTATTTTACTTTTCATCTTTATCACAAAAATACCAAAAATATCATCTTATCATATCTATCAGATCTCACTCTCGTAAGTGACCATGAAGGGATTGACAACCCCTTATCGCGTTGGTTGCGAGGAGTTATTTGTTTTGTGCAGGTATGAGGGACTCGCGCGTAGCCTCCTACTGGATTGATAACTTGGTTCTCAAAAACTGAGGGAAATACTTACGCTACTTTGCTGCATCATCCTTCCCTCTTCAAGGAAATCCAACGCAGTGCTCAAGAGGTAGCAAACCTTCGGGAACGTGATTTTTGGAACGAATGTGATCCAGAGGACTTGGACCCTACGTCAAGAAAGCTACCAGGAAGGCACGAGGTAGGGGGGCGCGCCTACCCCCCAGGCGTGCCCTCCACCCTCGTGGGGCCCACGTTGCTCCACCGATGTACTTATTCCTCCTATATATACCTACGTACCCCCAAACTACTAGATACGGAGCCAAAAACCTAATTCCACCGCCGCAACCTTCTATACCCGTGAGATCCAATCTTAGGGCCTTTTCCGGAGCTCCGCCGGAGGGGGCATCAATCTCGAAGGGCTTCTACATCAACACCATAGCCTCTCCGATGATGTGTGAGTAGTTTACCTCAGACCTTCAGGTCCATAGTTATTAGCTAGATGGCTTCTTCTCTCTCTTTGGATCTCAATACAAAGTTCTCCATGATTCTCGTGGAGATCTGTTCGATGTAATCTTCTTTTGCGGTGTGTTTGTTGAGACCGATGAATTGTGGGTTTATGATCAAGTTTATCTATGAACAATATTTGAATCTTCTCTGAATTCTTTTATGTATGATTGGTTATCTTTGCAAGTCTCTTCGAATTATCTGTTTGGTTTGGCCTACTAGATTGATCTTTCTTGCAATGGGAGAAGTGCTTAGCTTTGGGTCCAATCTTGCGGTGTCCTTTCCCAGTGACAGTAGGGGCAGCAAGGCACATATTGTATTGTTGCCATAGAGGATAACAAGATGGGGTTTATATCATATTGCATGAGTTTATCCCTCTACATCATGTCATCTTACTTAAAGCGTTACTCTGTTCTTTTGAACTTAATACTCTAGATGCATGCAGGATAGCGGTCGATGTGTGGACTAATAGTAGTAGATGCAGGCAGGAGTCGGTCTACTGGTCATGGACGTGATGCCTATATACATGATCATACCTAGATATTCTCATAACTATGCTCAATTCTGCCAATTGCTCAACAGTAATTTGTTTACCCACCGTAATACTTATGCTCTCGAGAGAAGCCACTAGTGAAACCTATGGCCCCGGGTCTATTTTCCATCATATTAATCTCCCGTCAACAAGCTATTTCTGGCACTGTTTATTTTGCTTTCTTTACTTTGCATCTTTACCATAAAAAATACCAAAAATATTATCTTATCATATCTATCAGATCTCACTTTCGTAAGTGACCGCGAAGGGATTGACAACCCCTTTATTGCGTTGGTTGCGAGGATTTTATTTGTTTGTGTAGGTGCGAGGGACTCGTGCGTGGCCTCCTACTGGATTGATACCTTGGTTCTCAAAAACTAAGGGAAATACTTACGCTGCTTTCCTACATCACCCTTTCCTCTTCAAGGGAAAACCAACACAGTGCTCAAGAGGTAGCAGGGAGGGTTCTCCAACTACTTAATGCTTTGCCTGATCATCCTCTTAAGAAAAATGAAATACTTGATATCTTTTATAATGGACTAACTGATGCTTTCAGAGACCACCTGGATAGTTGCGCTGGTTGTGTTTTGAGGGAAAGAACACCAGATGAAGCTGAAATTCTATTGAATAATATGTTGACTAATGAAAATAATTGGACACTTCCTGATCCAATTCCTGAACCAACTCCTGAGCCAACTCCGAAGAAGAGGGGTATTCTATTTCTCAGTCCTGAAGATATGCAAGAGGCAAAGAAATCTATGAAGGAAAAAGGTATTAAAGCTGAATATGTTAAGAATTTACCTCCTATTGAAGAAATACATGGTCTTAATTTACCACGTGTTGAAGAAATACATGGTCTTGATAACCCGACACAGGTAGTAAAGGTAAATTCTCTCTATAGATATGATAAAGCTGAAATCCCATTTACTAAGTTTGCTAGCCCATGCTTGGATGAGTTTGACGACTTTATGGTCAAACAAGAAAACTTCAATGCTTATTTTGGTAGAGAATTAAAACACAATGCTGATATGCTTGAACACTTGGGTGATTGTATGGCTAATGTTAAAGGTGAACTTAAACTTATTTTAAACATGCTTCTATGGTTACCACTCAAGTAGAACAAGTACTTCAAGCTCAGAATGGCTCAATGAATTAAATAGTAAGAAAATTGATAATCCTGCTAGAGTTATGACTAGAGGTGGTAAAATGACTCAGGAACCTTTGTGTCCTGAGGGCCATCCTAAGAGAATTGAGCAAGATTCTTAGAGAAATATTATTTATGCACCTAGTCCTTCTAAAAGGAGGAAAAGGAAAAATGATAGGACTTTCCATGCTTCTAGTGAACCTGTTATTGACACACCTGAGAATCCTAATGATATCTCTATTTCTGATGCTAAAACACAATCTGGTAATGAACATGAACCTAGTAATAATGCTAATGATGATGTTTATATTGATGCTCAACCTAGTAATGACAATGAAGTAGAGACTGAACCTGCTGTTGATCTTGATAACCCACAATCAAAGAATCAACGTTATGATAAGAGAGACTTTGTTGCTAGGAAGCACAGTAAAGAAAGAGAACCATGGGTTCAGAAACCCATGCCTTTTCCTCCTAAACTGTCCAAGAAAAAGTATGATGAGGATTTTGAGTGCTTTGCTGAAATGATTAGACCTATCTTATTGCGTATGCGTTTGACTGATATGCTCAAAATGAATCATTATGCTAAGTATATGAAAGAAATTGTTACTAATAAAAGAAAGATACCGGAAGTTGAAATTTCCACCATGCTTGCTAATTATACTTTGAAGGGTGGAATACCAAAGAAACTTGGAGATCCAGGAGTACCAACTATACCATGCTCCATTAAAAGAAACTATGTTAAAACTGCTTTATGTGATCTTGGAGCCGTTGTTAGTGTTATGCCTCTCTCTTTATATCGTAGACTTGATTTGAATAAGTTTACACCTACTGAAATATCTTTGCAAATGGCTGATAAATCAATTGCTATACCTGTCGGTATTTGTGAGGATGTGCCTGTTGTGGTTGCAAACATTACTATTTTAACGGACTTTGTTATTCTTGATATTCCCGAGGATGATAGTATGTCTATTATTCTTGGAAGTCCCTTTTTGAATACTGCAGGGGCTGTTATTGATTGCACCAAAGGCAATGTCACTTTTCATGTTAATGACAATGAGCATACGGTACACTTCCCGAGGAAACAACCTCAAGTTCATAGTATAAACTCTATTGGAAAAATTCCATCAATTATTTTTGGAGGTTTTGAATTTCCTATTCCTACTGTCAAGAAGAAATATGATATTCTTATTGTTGGGGATGTGCATATCCCCAACGAGGTAACCTAGTGTTATTCAAAAATTCTTCGGTTCCATGTTATTCGGAATGAGTTTGTTAAGAAGACCTGATCAACCTTGTTAGTGGATTCCTTTTGATGAGCATGAGATGGATGAATTTAGAAACAACAACTCTATGTATCATCTTTTTACTTTCTGTTATTTATATTAAATAAAGCATAAATAGTAATTTCGGTCTGTTTCCTGAATTATCAATGTAATAAAAAATACTCCGAAAATAAAAGTTCTCCAAATGCCCTGAAAATTAAATATGATTATTTCTAGAATATTTTAGAATATCTGGCACTGAGAACACAACAGGGGGTGCAAGCACCTGGCCACGAGGGTGGAGGGCGCGCCCTACCCCTTGGGCACACCCCCCTTCCTCGTGGGCCCATGGTGCCTCCCCTCCACTTATTCCAGCTACCACACACTCCTTCTTCCTCTCACAAATACCACTAACTAGCTCAAACCCGAGTCCAAGCTCATTTTGCTGCCATTTTCGATCTCATTGCTCAAAGCACCTCTCACAAAACTGCTTTGGGGGATTGTCCCTTGGTATGTGACTCCTCCAATGGTCCAATTACTTTTTGTTCTAGTGCTTTATTCATTGCATATTTTTACTGCTTAGGTGACCCTGTTCTTGAGCTTGCATGTCAAATTTATATGGTCAAAAGTAGTTTTGATGCATGATATTGCCTCTAGGCACTTGTAGGAGTAGTTGCTATCAATATTGTTGAGTTTGGTTCACTTTTATTTTGAAGTTACTAAATTTATAAATTTTTTAGAGGAAGAAATATGTTTAGGAAAATGTACCAAGGTAGTCCTTCAAGGAAGCAAGGACCCAGGCTCGCAATGCGCGATGCCGACGAAGAACCATCGAGGGAAGCTCAAGTGCGGGCTTGTGAATGGCCTTCAGAGGACTTTATGGATCAAGCAGGAATCAAGGAAGAATTTAACGCATATGTGTGTAATGCTGATCTTGAGAGCTTCGAGGCAGACAAATGCCGCCAGTACCACTATCTCATTGATTCCTTTGTGAGGAGGTTTGAATTTTCATCATCACGCAATTCTCAAACTGTCCTGTTTGATCTCTATGAAAATTCTTATACTATGGACTTAGAGGATTTTAACACTGCTTGCAAACTTCCACAATGGGGTAGTCCTAATGAACCTCGCAAATCTGAATTTAGAGATTTTCTTGCTAGTATAACTGTGGGGGAATCTAGAGACATAAGTCACATAACACAAGCTACCATAGGGAGCATTCATTTTCCTGCTATACATTATTTTGCTCTCTTCATAGGTAGGTGCATAAATGGTAAGGATGAAGCATGTCACATGTGTGTCCCTGATCTCAGTGTTCTCAGGAGTGTTGTATTAGAAGATAGACATTATAATTTGGGAGCCATTATTGCACGTAGGTTGCATAATAATAGATTTCGTGGAGATTTCTTCAGCGGAATTTATGCAAGCCGTCTAACTAATTTTCTTGGTGTACCCATACGTGGGTATGATATTGAGTTGCCTCCTGTTTATTTGGATTATCAGGCCATGGTTCGTCATCAGTTTGTTGAGAGGAACGATCAGTTCCTCCAGTACCGACTAATCTTTGACAGATGACGCACCTATCATGTCGCTCTCCCTGCTCCTGCTTTCGTTGACTTTCAGGCAAAAGGGAGATATGTTATAACCAGGGAGGAGGCGGACGAGTATAAGAGGAGGACGGAGACGGCCCGTCTCCAAGCGGCAGCTCATGAGGCAATAGCTGCTACATCTCAGTACGACCCCAACGATCACTTTGGATTTCCGCCAGGCCACTCGTGGCCATAGACCAACTTAGGCCAAAAGCCTAAGCTTGGAGGAGTACGTATCTCTCACCGACATTACATTCATGTTCACACACTCATTGCTAGTCGTCGGTTCTCATACTTTTTCATTGTATCATCCATGCTAGTTTATTTTCCTTTTCATGCTTTCTTCTTGTGTGTTTGATAAACCTTAAGAAAAAAAAAGAAAATCAGTTGTAGCTTTTTATTAGTTTACTTTCCATGCTTGTAGTAGTAATTAAAAAGAAAACTCAAAAAGATTTCTCGTTTTTATTTTGCTTGTTGGGAGCTTTCCCGTGTAAATAGTTTATTTCTTTTCTTTCCTTTGGGGGTCGATAGGAGAAGAACATAATGAAAATGTTAAAGTGGCTCTTATATGCATTATCGTTGATCTGACAAAGAGCCCATATTACCTTGTCTTCTCTCTTGAATTGAATGCTTGCAGATTCTAGCTTAGTCCAATGCACGTGCACTATTATTATTATCCACACTATTCGGTCGTGCAAGTGAAAGGCAATAATGATGTTTATATGATGAACTTATTGAGATGAGAAAAGCTGGTATGAACTTGAACTCTCCTATTTTTGTAAATATGATTAGTTCATCGTTCCTGATTCAGCCTATTATGAATAAACATGTTTGCAATGACAATTAGAGATTATAGTTGCTTATGCCATGCTTAATTAGCTAGGAGCTTATAATGGTTTACTTGCGTGCCAACATGCTATTAAAATGGTTGTGATGTGTTATGATAGGGTGGTATCCTCTTTTGAATGATTCGAGTGGCTTGACTTGGCACATGTTCACGCATGTAGTTGAAACAAAATCAACATAGCCTCTATGATATTTATGTTCATGGTGCATTATATCCTACTCATGCTTCCATTCGGTGTTGATTAATTTTAATGCATGTTCATGACTGTTGTCGCTCTCTAGCTGGTCGCTTCCCAGTCTTTTGCTAGCCTTCACCTGTACTAAGCGGGAATAATGCTTGTGCATCCAATTCCATAAACCCCAAAGTTATTCCACATGAGTCCACCATAACTACCTATATACGGTATCTACCTGCCGTTCCAAGTAATTTTGTATGTGCCAAACTCTAAACCTTCAAATAATTATCCTGTTTTGTATGCTCGAATAGTTCATGTATCAACTAGGGCTGTCCGTATCTTCCATGTTAAGCGGGTTATTCTCAAGAGGAGTGGACTCAGCTCCTCACTCACGAGAAATTGGCTGGTCACCGGGATGCCCAGTCCCATGCTTTATGCAAATCAAATCAAAATAATTGCAAACAAAACTCTCCTGGGACTCTTGTTAGTTGGAGGCACTCGTTGTTTCGAGCAAGCCATGGATTGATGCTTGTTGGTGGAGGGGGAGTATAAACTTTACCATTCTGTTTGGGAACCGCTTATAATGTGTGTAGCATGGAAGATATCACCATCTCTTGGTTGTTATGTTGACAATGAAAGTATACCGCTCAAAATATTATTCATATCTATTTAAAAACCGAGCTCTGGCACCTCTACAAATCCCTGCTTCCCTCTGCGAAGGGCCTATCTATTTACTTTTATGCTGAGTCATCATCTCTTATTAAAAGCACCGGTTGGAGAGCACCACTGTCATTTGCATCCATTACTGTTAGTTTACATTGAGTATGACTTGACTGGATCTCTTTTACCATGAATTACAATGTCTAGTCAGTCCTTGATCTTTAAAAGTGTTCTGCATTTATGTTTTGCGGTCTCAGAAAGGGCTAGCAAGATACCATCTTGTTATATCATATCCTGATTGTTTTGAGAAAGTGTTGTCATCCAAGATTTATTATTATTGCTCGCTAGTTGATTATGCCATTAATATGAGTAAACATGAGACCTAAATGTTATTGTGAATATGGTTAGTTCATAATCTTTGCTGAAAACTTGAATGCTGGCTTTACATATTTACAACAATAAGAGCAAACACAGTTTGTAAAAGTTTTCTTTATCACTTTCAGTTTGTCAACTGAATTGCTTGAGGACAAGCAAAGGGTTAAGCTTGGGGGAGTTGATACGTCTCCATCGTATCTACTATTCCAAACACTTTTGCCCTTGTTTTGGACTCTAACTTGCATGATTTGAATGGAACTAACCCGGACTGACGCTGTCTTCAGCAGAATTGCCATGGTGTTATATATAAAAGTTCTCGGAATGACATGAAAATCAATGGAGCATTATTTTGGAATATATAATGAATATTGGAAGGAAGATCCACATCAGGGGGTGCCCCACCTGTCCACGATGGTGGGGGGCGCGCCCCCTGCCTCGTGGGCCCCCCTGACACTCCACCGACCTCAACCTGGACTCCATATATTCACTTTCAGGGAGAAAAAACCAGAGGAGAAGGAATCATCGCGTTTTATGATACAGAGCCACCACCAAGCCCTAAACTCTCTCGGGAGGGCTGATCTGGAGTCCGTTCAGGGCTCCGGAGAGGGGAATCCGTCGCCATCATCATCATCAACCATCCTCCATCACCAATTTCATGATGCTCACCACCGTGCGTGAGTAATTCCATCGTAGGCTTGCTGGACGGTGATGGGTTGGATGAGATTTATCATGTAATCGAGTTTGTTTTGTTAGGGTTTGATCCCTAGTATCCACTATGTTCTGAGATTGATGTTGCTATGACTTTCTATGCTTAATGCTTGTCACTAGGGCCCGAGTGCCATGATTTCAGATCTGAACCTATTATGTTATCATCAATATATGAGAGTTTTTGATCATATCTTGCAAGTCTATAGTCACCTATTATGTGTTATGATCTGTTAACCCCGAAGTGACAATAATCGGGATACTTACCGGTGATGACCGTAGTTTGAGGAGTTCATGTATTCACTATGTGTTAGTGCTTTGTTCCGGTACTCTATTAAAAGGAGGCCTTAATATCCCTTAGTTTCCAATAGGACCCCGCTGCCATGGGAGGGTAGGACAAAAGATGTAACGCAAGTTCTTTTCCATAAGCACATATGACTATATTCGGAATACATGCCTACATTACATTGATGAACTGGAGCTAGTTCTGTGTCACCCTAGGTTATGACTGTTGCATGATGAACCGCATCCGACATAATTCTCCATCACTGATCCATTGCTTACGAGCTTTCCATATATTGTTCTTTGCTTATTTACTTTTCCGTTGTTATTGTTATCATCACTACAAAATACCAAAAACATTACTTTGGCTACCGTTACTTTTACTATCGTTACCACTACTATCATATTACTTTGATACTAAACACTTTTCTGCAGATATTAAGTTATCCAGGTGTGGTTGAATTGACAACTCAGATGCTAATACTTGAGAATATTCTTTGGCTCCTGAGGGAGTCCTGGATTAGGGGGTCTCCGGACAGCCGGACTGTTGGACTATGAAGATACAAGATTGAAGACTTCGTCTCGTGTCCGGATGGGACTCTACTTGGCATGGAAGGCAAGCTAGGCAATACGGATATGTATATCTCCTCCTTTGTAACCGACCTTGTGTAACCCTAGCCCCCTCTAGTGTCTATATAAACCGGAGGGTTTTAGTCCGTAGGACAACATACTATCATACCATAGCTAACTTCTAGGGTTTAGCCTCTCCAATCTCGTGGTAGATCAACTCTTGTAATACTCATATCATCAAGAATAAATCAAGAAGGACGTAGGGTTTTACCTCCATCAAGAGGGCCCGAACCTGGGTAAAACATCATGTCCCCTGCCTCCTGTTACCATCCGCCTTAGACGCACAGTTAGGGACCCCCTACCCGAGATCCGCTGGTTTTGACACCGACATTGGTGCTTTCATTGAGAATTCCTCTGCGTCATCGCCATTAGGCTTGATGGCTCCTTTAATCATCGATAGCGATGCGGTCCAGGGTGAGACTTTTCTCCCCGGACAGATCTTCGTATTCGGCGGCTTCGCACTGCGGACCAACTCACTTGGCCATCTGGAGCAGATCGAAAGTTACGCCCCTGGCCACCAGGTCAGGTTTGAAAGCTTAAACTACACGGCCGATATCCGCGGAGACTTGATCTTCGATGGGTTCGAGCCCCTGCCTTGTGCGCTGCACCACCGCGATGTGTACGGTTTAGCTCTACCATCGGACAGTGTTCAGAAGATCGCACCGGCAACCACTCCGACCCTCAATTCGGAACCAGTTGCACCATCCATGGACGGGTGGATAGACCCCGCCACGGAGGCCGTATACTCAGCGGCGATTGAACTGAATATCGACCTTACCTTTCAAGAGAGCCGTGTTGCTGAACTGCCGGATCCTTCTCCGGCCACGGACTCCGAACCGCTTGCGCCCGTGCCTATCGAATCCGATCGGGCGCTGATCATGGAGATTACCTCCTCGGATATTTTTCAGCACTCGCCCTTTGGCGACACACTGAACTCATTAAGGTCTCTCTCCTTGTCAGGAGAATCCTGGCCAAACTATTTTCGGCAGGATTGGGATGCGGATGACGAAGAAGTTCACAACCCACCCACCACCCACTTAATAGCCACTGTCGACGACCTAACCGACATGTTGGACCTCGACTCCGAAGACATCGACGGTATGGACGACGATGCAGGAGACGAACAGGAACCACCGCCCATAGGGCACTAGACGCCCACTTCATCACATGACGTATACATGTCGGACACACCCAAAGAAAACGACGATGAGGAATGGAAGGATGCAGCGAAGGGTTGTTCCCTCGAGAAGCAGTCAAAGCAGCGGCATAAACGCCGCTCCAAATCCCGCCCCGGCGGAAATAACGATCATATAGACCCAGCGTTAGAGCAGGGTGAACCATTGCCCGACCACGGCAACACGGAAAATCAAGCCGAACAAACCAACCCCGTCGAAGATAACAGTCCGGACGACATCACACCGGACAGGCACCCGGATCAACAGAATGCCCATCAAAGGCTGGTTGCCGCTGCGAGGAGTCTGAAAAAACAGAAGCAAAGGCTCAAGGCTGCACAAGACACACTCAAAATCAAATGGAGTGAAGTACTCAACACTGCAGCGAATTACGGCAGTAATCGCCACACCAAGAGCTATCCGAAGCGAAAGTTGCTACCTGAATTCGATGAGGAGGCCTTAGATCCCCCACAATTAAAATATAAAACGGCCATCCGGTCGGATAGACGACCTCATAGCCAACATAAAGCGGCAAACGACGCCGCACATAAACCAGTACTCGATCTGCGTAAGGGCTCGCATCAAAAGGACGGCGCAACCAGATCCATCTATGGACCACACAAGCGCGCTCCAACATACAATGCAACACAACAAACATTCGAACACCACGGTACACCCAAATACAGGGGTGCCGCACACCCCCTATGTTTCACCGACGAGGTGCTGGACCATGAATTTCCAGAGGGATTCAAACCCGTAAACATAGAGGCATACGACGGAACAACAAACCCTGGGGTCTGGATTGAGGACTACATCCTCCATATCCATATGGCTCGAGGAGACGATCTCCACGCCATCAAGTACTTACCCCTCAGGATCAAAGGGCCAGCTCAGCACTGGCTTAAAAGCCTCCTCGAAAACTCCATCGGAAGATGGGAAGATCTCGAAGACGCCTTTCGGGCAAATTTTCAAGGGACATATGTCCGACCACCGGATGCAGACGATTTAAGTCATATAACTCAACAGCCTGGTGAGTCAGCCTGAAAACTTTGGAATAGGTTCCTCACTAAAAAGAACCAAATAGTCGACTGTCCGGACGCCGAAGCCTTAGCAACTTTCAAGTATAGCGTTCGAGACGAATGGCTTGCCAGACACCTCGGTCAAGAAAAGCCAAGAACAGTGGCAGCATTAACAAGCCTCATGATCCGCTTTTGCGCGGGCGAGGACAGCTGGTTAGCCCGATGTAGCACCAGCGACCCAAGTACATCCAAAGTCAGGGATGGAAACAGGAAATCACGACGCAGCAAGAATAAGCGCCAGAATAAAGAAGACAGCCCAAAGAGCACGGCGGTAAACGCCGGATTCAGAAGCTCTCAGCCAGGTCAGCAGAAGCCGCCCTCCAAAGGCAACATAGACGAACTGTCCAGCCTAAACAAAATTCTGGACCAAATATGTCAGATCCATAGCACCCCTGATAAACCCGCAAATCATACCCACAGAGAATGTTGGGTCTTCAAACAGTCCGGCAAGCTCAACACCGAACACAAGGGGCAGGATACACCAAGTGAAGACGAGGACGAGCCTCGCAAGAAAAGCACAGGGGAACAGAAGAAATTCCCACCAGAAGTCAAAACAGTCAACATGTTACACGTGATAAAAGGGAGAAACAAAGCGGCACCTTCAGAGAAACATGCCCCAGGGCCTATCACCATGGAGCTCCGCCACTGGTCATCTCAATCGATCACCTTCGATCATCGGGACTACTCGGCAAGTATCCGGCATGCAGGATGGGCTGCCTTGGTATTAGATCCAATAATTGGCGGATACCACTTCACTCGAGTCCTAATGGACGGCGGCAGCAGTTTCAATCTGATATATCAGGATACAGTCCGCAAAATGGGGATAGACCCAACAAATATTTGCCGCAGCGATGCTACCTTTAAAGGAGTAACACCAGGTCTAGAGGCTCATTCCAAGGGCTCCCTGCTACTAGAGGTTATATTCGGCTTCCTCGATAACTTTTGCAGCAAAAATTTAACCTTCCACATCACTCCGTTCCAAAGTGACTATCAAGCACTACTCGGACGTGAAGCTTTCGCTCGCTTTAATGCAATACTGCATTACGCTTCCCTCACGCTTAAGATGCCCGGTCCATGCGACATCATCACAGTAAATGGAAATATCGAGCGTTCCTTGAGCGCCGAAGACAGTGCGGCCGCCTTGGCAGCCGCACACTAAATGGCCTCACCAACTCAAGCATTCGACAGGTCGTTAAGACCACAGACGCGGTTAGACGAGTCCGGCGCAGATATATGTAATTAATAGAGGTTTGATGGCCATACCCCTAGTACAATACAAGGGGCTCAACGTGCGCAAACAAGTGGCAATTAGGCTCAATCTTACTCATCTTGCATTGTACATGGTTTCTTTAGTATAACCTACCTTTTTGCGCGAGAACTTTTCAACTATGTTCCTCTCTTTTACAGATGACCATTGTGCTACACCCGTCCAGGATACAACACAATGGAGACACAGGCGCAGACGTGCAGCAGGGACTCGTTCCAAGGATTCTTTTTAGATTAAGACCCCGCGTAAACCTTTTTTACTGTCTCTTGTTGCTACACATCCCTTGAATTCTCAGTACAATTGAGAAGGATGCTGACGTCTTGGCATGTGGCCACGTCAGAATAATGCATGTACCTGGACACCAGGGGCTTATTACAAAGGGCACTGTTTAGGCCCGGTTTACACCATAAAAGACCGAATACCTTAGGGAGTGTTCGGCGTCGCGAGTTTGGCCTTATATGCAATAGCTCCGAATCATGTCTTTGGTCAAATGTTGGGTTTGCCCGGCTCCTGTGTTTTGCTGCCTTACGTTCCGCTCTATCGTCTAAGGCGGCACCAGGAGAACTACTGTGATTGTGTCCTTGTTCATCCGGACGAGCACCTTAGTAGAGAAAGCCGAAAACTGACTGTCATGATATAGCGTGAGACTGGTCAACCACTCGATGACCTATTGGAATCTTAGGGATTCCTCTGCATTAACGAAGGGCCGTTTCCCGGCCAGGCATGTACGCACCCCGAATCTGGATGAGTGCGGAGCCACCAGGGGCTATATAGTAGCCCCACTGTCAAACTCCTCTGGCTAAGTGAAAGTGTTAAAGCATTATAGTCCGGTTGCCTAGTTCGCTGTGCTATCACCTCCTTAATAGGACCAAGACGTTGGATTAAGTGTGAATACACGTCTTCTGCGAACACCCCCGCATTATATGCGTGGGGGCTGAAGCCGACGACTGCAATCTTTCAGGTTATATACATGTATACATAAACGGCCGCATATGAGGCATCACAATACTTTCAGGCAAAAGTATAAATACAGCCTTGATAAATTCAATAAAACATTTTTTTTACAATGGGAATACATGTCACTCAAACATAACATTCTTCGAGCACTAGGCCTCTATCGAACGAGCGCCCACAGGAACTTCTTCAAAATAGTGCTCGGCAGCCACTCGGCCTATGGCCGAACCCTGCGCCGCGACAGTGGTGGCATCCATCTCTGCCCAGTATGTTTTGACACGGGCAAGGGCCATCCGCGAGCCTTCTATGCACGCCGACCTCTTCATCGCATTAATGCGTGGCACCGCACCAAGGAACTGCTGCACCAAGCTAAAATAGATGTTCGGCTTTGGCCTTTCCAGCCACAGATGATCCACGATAGACCTCATGGCGAGTCCGGACAATCTATTGAGTTCGGCCCATTTGGCAAGCTGATCAGTCAATGGAAGCGGACGCTCTGGAACGTTAAATTGCGACCAGAATAGCTTGTCCACTTCACGATCTATTTGATCTCGGAAGCATTCGGCCGCATCAACAGCGCTCGCCGCCAAGTCCAGATATGCATCGGCCGAACTGCACAGCCAATCCAGAGGGGCATACCGCGGATCTCCGAACTTCCTTCGCAGCTTAAAGGGCTTCCCAGCCACATTGTCCCCGGCTTCACACAGTTCCTCCTTCTTTGCTCTCATTGCAGAGCGGGTGTCTTTGGTCGCCATTGTGGCCTTTTCGAGGTCCGTAGCCTTCGCCCGGTTTTCTTCTTCAAGTAACTGGCAGCGGTCGGCAGTGTCTTTTAACTTCACAGCCATTTTGGCCATTTTCTCTTTGCTCTCGCTATGCACGACCTTCTCGGCTCTCAACTCTTCGGCCGCCCTCAAAGTGGGCCACATTACTACTCCTTGCTTGCTCCTTGGCTCGGGCAAGCTCCGCCCGCAGGGCCTCCACGGTGGCAACTCCATCTGCAGTCACAACATTTTAAAGATACCAGCATCACGTTGCTCTTACTATGTGACATTCACTATAAACATCACCTACCCTGTGCCTCGTCAAGCCGCTTGTTAACAAGCTCGATGTCGGCATCCGCCGCATCCAGTCGCCGCTTTAGTTCGGCAACCCCATTAGTTCGGCTAGCCACCAGAGCTTTAGACACCTGCACATAAATGCGGTCTGGTTATTACCTGGGACTATGATCCTCTATTCGCCGCCGTTCTCGATGACAACCAGAGTCTCAGGGGCTACTATCTACATAGGGCACACCTAAAAATGTGCGGTACTATCACAAATGTAAATCATTTCACGTACCTCAAAGCCCGTCAGTAGACTCATAAAGGCTTCATGCAACCCGATTTTGGCGTACGACATCCTTTCTATCACCGCACCCATCAATGTACAGTGCTCTTCTGAGATAGTGGCTCGCTCTATCAGATCCCTCAGTGCGTCCGACCGCATACCAGACGGTGCCAGATTCTTTTGTATGCTCTCTTCAAGAGCCAGATACTGGGGACTTCGGGCGACCATAGGATTATCTTCTGGCCTCACCGGATCCGGAGTGACCCTCCGCGACGACACTTCAAGGTCGCCCGCTTCTTGAGCCAGGGAATCCGGGGGAGGCATTTCACTCTCCATCATCTCCGGAAGAAGATCCCCCGAAGACGAGCTCTGCTGAGAAGGGCTAAGATCCGAACTACAAGATAAATGCTTCGATCATTTTCCTCAAAGGTAAGGTAGTATATCTTCACTACTAAGTACTTTTTGATTACTTACAGCTCGTTAGAGGGCTGATCCCCGTGCGGACTTTGTGCGGCAAGAGCACCCTCTGAGGCAGGACCCTCTGGTGAAGTTTTCTTCTCCCGTTTGGGAACTTTGGTTTCTGGATCTTCAGAGGTGGTCCTCTTCCTCCCCCGGGGCGAGGGAACGTCAGATTCTTCCCCTTGGTTATCCTCCCTCATGGAGGTGCTCATTCCCTCGGTTGGAATAGGTAGCAGTGGAGGCCTGCTTTCACCCTCTTTATTCCCCCCTTCATCTTCCTTTGAGGGCACCGGGCAGGGTGCTGGCTCGAGCATCTTTTCCAGCACCAGATTGTCCAAGCCTTCAGGAAGGGGGGCCGAACACCGGATCATCTTCGCCTTTACTATCCAGTCCTGGTCAAAGAGCGACTCTTCAGAATTATGTCATGATAAATAAAAAGACGGTGTGTTCGGCCGTGGGATTACTTACTTGGGCCGCGGTGCAGTTGCTGCTTAGGCCCACGTCCTCGGTAGTGTCCGGACACTCTGCTTGGCGTCCGAAGAACGATTTGTACAACTCCTCGTGCGTCAGGCCGAGGAAGTTCTGGATAGTGCGCGGCCCTTCCGGGTTGAATTCCCACATATGGAGGGGCCGTCGTTTGCAAGGCTAGACTCGACGAACCAGCGTGACTTGCACTACCATAACCAAACTAAAATCTCCCTCGAAGAGATCTCGGATGCGGCTCTGCAGTATGGGCACATCCTTGGCTGGACCCCAGCTCAGCCCCCTGCTGATCCATGACATCAGTTGTGGTGGAGGGCCCGAGCGAAAGGCAGGGGAAGCTACCGACTTGGCACTTCTGGGAGCGGTGACGTAGAACCACTCCCGTTGCCATAATCCGGACACCTCTGGAAAGGAACCCTTTGGCCATGGAGCTCCAGCGATCTTGCTTATTAATGCACCTCCGCACGCTGCATGCTGCCCCTCGACCGTCTTCGGCTTCACATCAAAGGTCTTGAGCCACAGGATGAAGTGAGGGGTAATGCAGAGGAAGGCCTCACATACGACAATAAATGTCGAGATGTGGAGAAAGGAATCCGGGGCTAGATCATGGAAATCTAGCCTGTAATAGAACATCAAACCCCTAACGAATTGATCCAGAGTGAGGCCTAGTCCTCGGAGGAAGTGGGAGATGAACACGACGTCTTCATTGGGTTCAGGAGTAGGGACGACCTGCCCTCGGGCAGGCAGCCGATGCGAAACTTCGGCGGTCAGGTATCTTGCCCCCCTCAACTTCTTGATATCCTCTTCCGTGACGGAGGAGGGCATCCACCGGCCCTGGAGGCTGGATCCGGACATGATTGAAGGTCCGAAGCACCTGACCTGGGCTTTGGGTGTTAGAACTCGAGGCGGGGGAAGGATTCGATTGAGCACGAGAGGAAGAAAGTAAAAGCCTTGTCCCGTTATAAAGAGGGTGAATATCAAGCGTCCTCCTCGTGGCCGTTTGGTACTTGCCTAAAATCTAGGAGTCCTAGACGCGGTCGGGTTACCCACGTCCGTATTGATGAGAATCCCGTAATAAGGGGAACATGATCTCTGCTTTGACAAGACGTGTCAATAAACCGCCTCGCGTTATGTGTGGGACTGGTTAAGGAAAAACGGTTTGAATAATTACCGGGCCATGGCGTGATGTCATGCTACCGAAACGTGTCAGACGATTAGATTTGTGGAAATATTATTCTCTCTACCGTCGTATGTGGAACTTATTTTTTAGGGTCGGACACTATCCTCGTATTCAAACTCTTCTGTGGTGTATTCGGAGGAGGAACCCGCCTTGCAATGCCGAAGACAACACTGCGAGCCGGACTCATCGTCATTGAAGCCTGGTTCAGGGGCTACTGAGGGAGTCCTGGATTAGGGGGTCTCCGGATAGCCGGACTATGTCCTTCGGCTGAATTGTTGGACTATGAAGATACAAGATTGAAGACTTCATCTCGTTTCTGGATGGGACTCTACTTGGCATGGAAGGCAAGCTAGGCAATACGGATATGTATATCTCCTCCTTTGTAACCGACCTTGTGTAACCCTAGCCCCCTCCGGTGTCTATATAAACCAGAGGGTTTTATTCCGTAGGACAACATACAATCATACCATAGGCTAGCTTCTAGAGTTTAGCTTCTCCGATCTCGTGGTAGATCAACTCTTGTAATACTCATATCATCAAGAATAAATCAAGCAGGACGTAGGGTTTTACCTCCATCAAGAGGGCCCGAACCTGGGTAAAACATCGTGTCCCCTGCCTCCTGTTACCATCCGCCTTAGACGCATAGTTTGGGACCCCCTACCCGAGATCCACCGGTTTTGACACCGA
Source organism: Triticum urartu (assembly GCF_056163025.1). Taxonomy (NCBI): domain Eukaryota; kingdom Viridiplantae; phylum Streptophyta; class Magnoliopsida; order Poales; family Poaceae; genus Triticum; species Triticum urartu. Next base: position 123,257,594 of record NC_141879.1, read on the forward strand.
CAGCTCCCCTTGTGTCGAATCAATAAATTTGGGTTGAATACTCTACCCTCGAAAACTGTTGCGATCCCCTATACCTTCCTATATGCGGTATCTACTTGCCGTTCCAAGTAAGTTTGTATGTACCAAACTCGAAACCTTCAAATAAAAATTCTGTTTTGTATGCTCTAATAGCTCATGTATCAACTAGGGCCGTCTGTATCTTCCATGCTAGGCGGGTTATTCTCAAGAGGAGTGGACTCCGCTCCTCACTCACGAGAAAATGGCTGGTCACTGGGATGCCCAGTACCATGCTGAAATCAAATCAAAATAATTGCAAACAAAACTCCCCCAGGATTGTTGTTAGTTGGAGGCACCTGTTGTTTTGGGCAAGCCATGGATTGATGCTTGTTGGTGGTGGGGGAGTATAAACTTTACCATTCTGCTTGGGAACCGCCTATAATGTGTGTAGCATGGAAGATATCGAGATCTCTCGGTTGTTATGTTGACAATGAAAGTATACCGCTCAAATTCATCTCTATTTCAAAATCGAGCTCTGGCACCTCTACAAATCCCTGCTTCCCTCTGCGAAGGGCTTATCCATTTAATTTTGTGTTGAGTCATCATCCTCTTATTAAAAAGCACCATTTGGAGAGCACCGATGTCATTTGCATGTATTATTATTATTTTACATTGAGTATGACTGTGACTGGATCTCTTTTACCATGAATTACAATTTCTAGTCAGCCCTTGATCTCCAGGGGTGCTCAGCATTTATGTTTTGCGGTCTTGATACGTCTCCAACGTATCTATAATTTTTGATTGCTCCATGCTATATTATCTACTGTTTTGGACATTATTGGGCTTTATTATCCACTTTTATATTATTTTGGGACTAACCTATTAACCGGAGGCCCAACCCAGAATTGCTGTTTTTTTGCCTATTTCAGGGTTTCGAAGAAAAGGAATATCAAACGGAGTCCAAACGGAATGAAACCTTCGGGTACGTGATTTTCTCACCGAACGTGATACAGGGGACTTGGATCCTACGTCAACAAACAAAAGAGGAGGCCACGAGGTAGGGGGCGTGCCCTCCACCCTCGTGGGCCTCCTGTTGCTCCACCAACGTACTCCTTCCTCCTATATATACATACGTACCCTCAAACAATCAGATACGGAGCCAAAACCCTAATTCCACCGTTGCAACTTTCAGTATCCACAAGATCCCATCTTGGGGCCTGTTCCGGAGCTCCGCCGGAGGGGGCATCGATCACGGAGGGCTTCTACATCAACACCATAGCCCCTCCGATGAAGTGTGAGTAGTTTACCTCAGACCTATGGGTCCATGGTTAGTAGCTAGATGGCTTCTTCTCTATTTTTGGATCTCAATACAATGTTCTCCCCCTCTCTTGTGGAGATCTATTCGATGTAATCTTCTTTTTGTGGTGTGTTTGTTGAGACCGATGAATTGTGGGTTTATGATCAAGTCTATCTATGAACAGTATTTGAATCTTCTCTGAATTCTTTTATGTATGATTGGTTATCTTTGCAAGTCTCTTCAAATTATCAGTTTGGTTTGGCCTACTAGATTGATCTTTCTTGCAATGGGAGAAGTGCTTAGCTTTGGGTTCAATCTTGCGGTGTCCTTTCCCAGTGACAGTAGGAGCAGCAAGGCACGTATTGTATTGTTGCCACCAAGGATAACAAGATGGGGTTTTCATCATATTGCATGAGTTTATCCCTCTACATCATGTCATCTTGCTTAAGGCGTTACTCTGTTTTCATTAACTTAATACTCTAGATGCGTGCTGGATAGCGGTCGATGAGTGGAGTAATAGTAGTAGATGCAGGCAGGAGTCGGTCTAGTTGTGTCGGACGTGATGCCTATATACATGATCATACCTAGATATTCTCATAACTATGATCAATTCTGTCAATTGCTCAACAGTAATTTGTTCACCCACCGTAGAATACTTATGCTCTCGAGAGAAGCCACTAGTGAAACCTATGGCCCCCGGGTCTATATTCATCATATTAATCTCCCAATACTTCATTATTTCCTTTGCTTTTATTTTACTTTGCATCTTTATCACAAAAATACCAAAAATATTATCTTATCATATCTATCAGATCTCACTCTCGTAAGTGGCCGTGTAGGAATTGGCAACCCCTTATCGCGTTGGTTGCGAGGATTTATTTGTTTTGTGCAGGTACGAGGGACTGGCGCGTAGCCTCCTACTGGATTGATACCTTGGTTCTCAAAAACCGAGGGAAATACTTACGCTACTTTGCTGCATCATCCCTTCCTCTTCAGGGAAAACCAACGCAGTGCTCAAGAGGTAGCAAGAAGGATTTCTGGCGCCGTTGCCGGGGAGGTCTACGCAAAAGTCAATATACGAAGTACCCATCACATACCATTATCTCTCGCATTACATTATTTGCTATTTGCCTCTCGTTTTCCTCTCACCCACTTCACCCTTGCCGTTTTATTCGCCCTCTCTCTCTATCCTCCTTCTCTTTATCATTTGCCTCTTTTTGCCCGCTTTTTGTTTGTTTGTGTGTTAGTTTGCTTGCTTGTCACGATGGCTCAACATAACACTAAATTGTGTGACTTCACCAATACCAACAATCATGATTTTATTAGCACTCCGGTTGCTCCTCTTACCGATGCTGAATCTTGTGAAATTAATACTGCTTTGTTGAATCTTGTCATGAGAGATCCGTTTTCCGGCCTTCCTAGTGAAGATGCCGCTACCCATCTAAATAGCTTTGTTGATTTGTGTGATATGCAAAAGAATAAAGACGTGGATAATGATATTGTTAAATTGAAGCTATTTCCTTTTTCGCTTAGAGATCGTGCTAAAGCTTGGTTTTCGTCTTTGCCTAAAAATAGTATTGATTCATGGAATAAGTGCAAAGATGCTTTTATCTCTAAGTATTTTTCCTCGCGCTAAGATCATATCCCTTAGAAACGATATTATGAATTTTAAGCAACTTGATCATGAGCATGTTGCACAAGCTTGGGAGAGAATGAAATTAATGATATGTAATTGCCCTACTCATGGTTTGAATTTGTGGATGATTATACATAATTTTATGCCAGATTTAATTTTGCTTCTAGAAATCTTTTAGATTCGGCCACGGGAGGCACTTTTATGGAAACCACTTTAGGAGAAGCTACTAAACTCCTAGATAATATTATGGTTAATTATTCTCAATGGCATACTGAAAGATCTAGTAATAAAAAGGTGCATGTGATAGAAGAAATTAATGTTTTGAGTGGAAAGATGGATGAACTTATGAAATTATTTGCTAGTAAGATTGTTTCTTCCGATCCTAATCATATGCCCTTGTCTACTTTGATTGAGAATAATAATGAATCTATGGATGTGAATTTTGTTGGTAGGAACAATTTTGGTAACAACGCGTATAGAGGAAATTTCAATCCTAGGCCTTATCCTAGTAATCCCTATAATAATTATGGTAATTCCTACAACAATTCTTATGGAAATTATAATAATATGCCCTCTGATTTTGAATCTAATATTAAAGAATTTATTACCTCGCAAAAGAATTTCAATGCTTTGATGGAAGAAAAATTGCTTAAGATTGATGAGTTGGCTAGGAACGTTGATAGAATTTCTCTTGATGTTGATTATTTGAAACTTAGATCTATTCCACCTAAGCATGATATCAATGAGTCTCTCAAAGCCATGAGAATGTCCATTGATGAGTGCAAAGAAAGAACCACTAGGATGCGTGCTAAGAAAGATGCCTTTATAAGAGCGTGTTCTTCTAGTTCCTATGAAAATAAAGATGAAGATCTAAAAGTTATTGATGTGTCCCCTATTAGATCTTTGATTTGCAATATGAATCTTGATAATGATGGGACTGAATATGATCCACCTTTACCTAGAAGGCGTTCCAAGAATTCAGAATTTTTTGATCTTGATGCTAAAATTGATAAAAGTGGAATTGAAGAAATTAAAACCCTAGATGTTGCTAAACCCACTATTACGGATTTCAAGGAATTTAACTATGAAAATTGCTCTTTGATTGATTGTATTTCCTTGTTGCAATCCGTGCTAAATTCTCCTCACGCTTATAGTCAAAATAAAGCGTTTACTAAACATATCGTTGATGCCTTGATGCAATCTTATGAAGAAAAACTCGAATTGGACGTTTCTATCCCTAGAAAGCTTTATGATGAGTGGGAACCAACTATTAAAATTAAAATTAAAGATCATGAGTTCTATGCTTTATGTGATTTGGGTGCTAGTGTTTCCCCGATTCCAAAGACTTTGTGTGATTTGTTAGGTTTCCGTGATTTTGATGATTGCTCTCTAAACTTGCACCTTGCGGATTCCACTATTAAGAAACCTATGGGAAGAATTAATGATGTTCTTATTGTTGCAAATGGGAATTATGTGCCCGTAGATTTATTGTTCTTGGCATAGATTGCAATCCTTCATGTCCTATTATTCTTGGAATGATTGGTGCAATTATTGTTATGAAGGAAGGAAATATTAGATTCCAATTTCCATTAAGGGAAGGCATGGAACACTTTCCTAGAAAGAAAATTAAATTACCTTATGCATCAATTATGAGAGCCACTTATGGATTTCCTACCAAAGATGGCAATACCTAGATCTATCCTTGCTTTTTATGCCTAGCTAGGGGCGTTAAACGATAGCGCTTGTTGGGAGGCAACCCAATTTTATTTTTATTCCTTACTTTTTGCTCCTGTTTAGTACTCATAAATAATTTATCTAGCCTCTGTTTTTGTTGTGTTTGTTGTGTTTAATTAGTGTTTGTGACAAGTAGAACCGTTGGGAAGACTTGGGGAAAGTCTTGATATCTTGCTGTAAAAAACAGAAACTTTAGCGCTCACGAGAACTGCTGCCATTTTTATTTGGAAAGTGATATTTAGTTAATTCTTTCTGTAGATTATTAATAGATAAATTCCTCACGTCCAGCAATTTATTTTAGAATTTTTGGGGTTCCAGATCTTGCGCTAGCTACAGATTACTACAGACTGTTCTGTTTTTGACAGATCCTGTTTTTTGTGTGTGTTTGCTTATTTTGATGAATCTATGGCTAGTAAAATAGTTTATGAACCATAGAGAAGTTGGAATACAGTAGGTTTAACACCAATATAAATAAATAATGAGTTCATTACATTACCTTGAAGTGGTCTTTTGTTTTATTTTGCTAACGGAGCTCACGAGATTTTCTACTTTGAGTTTTGTGTTGTGAAGTTTTCAAGTTTTGGGTAAAGATCTGATGGATTATGGAACATGGAGTGGCAAGATCCTAAGCTTGGGGATGAAACACCCATGACGCGGCTATATCTCCCACGTGTCGGAGCACGACTTAGAGGCATAGCCGCATAGTAGGCATGTCGCAAGAGGGGTAATCTTTACACATCTCATGTACTGAATATGAAAGGGATAAAGAGTTGGCTTACAATCGCCACTTCACACAATACATGAATATAGCATTACATCATCCAGAATACAATCAAGGTCCGACTACGGAACCAAACATAAATAAAGACAACCCCAAATGCTACATCCCCAATCGTCCCGACTGGGCTCCACTACTGATCAACTGGAAACGAAACAACACAACGAACACGATCTTCATCGGGCTCCCACTTGAGCTCGGTTGTGTCACCTGCATCGGTATCATCGGCACCTGCAACTATTTGGAAGTATCTATGAGTCATGAGGACTCAGAAATCTCACACCCTCGCGATCAAGACTATTTAAGCTTATGGGTAGGAAAGGTAGTGAGGTGGAGCTGCCGCAAACACTAGCATATATGGTGGCTAACTTACGCAAATGAGAGCAAGAAGAGAAGCAAAGGACGGTCGTGAACTAGAAGTGATCAAGAAGTGATCCAGAAAGTACTTACGTTCAAACATAACTCCAAAGCCCTGTTCACTTCCCGGACCCCGCTGAGAAGAGACCATCACGACTACACACGCGGTTGATGCATTTTAATTAAGTTAAGTGTCAAGTTTTCTACAACCGAACATTAACAAATTCCCATCTGCCCATAACCGCGGGCACGGCTTTCGAAAGTTCAAAACCCTGTAGGGGTGTCCCAACTTAGCCCATCACAAGCTCTCACGGTCAACGAAGGATATTCCTTCTCCCAGGAAGACCCGATCAGACTCGGAATCCCAGTTACAAGACATTTCGACAATGGTAAAGCAAGACCAGCAAAGCCGCCCGAATGTGCCGACAAATCCCGATAGGAGCTGCACATATCTCGTTCTCAGGGCACAACGGATGAGCCAGACATCGGGTTGGCATAGACCCTAGTTGCCCAGGGGGCGCCGGACATCGCTCAGGTTGGACCAACACTTAGAGAAGCACTGGCCCGGGGGGGGGGGGGGTTAAAATAAAGATGACCCTCGGGAGCGCGATTCCCAAGGGAAAAGGTAGGTGGTGGTGAGGCAAATGGTAAAACCAAGGTTGGGCCTTGCTGGAGGAGTTTTATTCAAAGCGAACTATCAAGGGGTTCCCATAACACCCAACCGCGTAAGGAACGCAAAATCAAGGAACATAACACCGGTATGACGGAAACTAGGGCGGCAAGAGTGGAACAAAACACCAGGCATAAGGCCGAGCCTTCCACCCTTTACCGATTATATAGATGCATTAATTAACATAAAAGATATTGTGATATCCCAACATAACCATGTTCCAACATGGAACAAACTTCAACTTCACCTGCAACTAACAATGCTATAAGAGGGGCTGAGCAAAAGCGGTAACATAGCCAAACAAGGGTTTGCTAGGAAAAGGTGGGTTAGGGGCTTGACATGGCAATATGGGAGGCATGATAAAGCAAGTGGTAGTTATCGCGTCATAGCAATAGAGCGAGCAACTAGAAAGCAAAGATAGAAGTGATTTCGAGGGTATGGTCATCTTGCCTGAAATCCCGCAAGGAAGAAGAACGAGTCCATGAAGAAGACAAACAGACGTAGTCGAACGAATCCTCACAACTCCGGAACGAAACCGAAGCTAACGAGAGAAGCAACCTGGAAAGAAGCAAGCAACATATTAAACAACCAACTCATAAACATGGCATGATGCATGTCCGGTTTTAAAAATGTATGGCACGGCAAAGTGCACAAACAATACTACAAATTAAGTGGAGCTGAATATGCAACGAGTTGCATATTGACAAAACACCACAACAATTATTTAGTTCTCTCCCGTTTAAGTACTCAACAACATTAAATGTTTGTTAGCATGGCAAGGGGTGAAGCAAATGAAAACTACCTATCGAGATGATGATTGAAAAGAGCAACATCACAATGCATGCGGAAGGAAGAATAAAAGATATATCATTGGAATAAAAGAATGGAGAAGAAAAAGGCAACTTCTGTCACAACTGATCTTGGGAAGCACCCTTCCAAGAAGGTTATGACAGAGTTGTTGAAAAACCAACAACGAAAAGAACAAGCTTGTAGTGGGCTTATGGAGAACATCTCAAAACTACGAGGTGAAATTCTGCCACTAACGGAAACAATAGATTGGATTGATGTCAACAAGGAGACGAGAAGCTTATTTCACCGGGAGGATAAATGAAGAACTTGGGTCATTCATAAGCACGATAATAGAAACAATCCTTAGGGAAAGCTTTAGGTGAAATAGAACCCAATATAATTCCAAGGAAGAAAGTGATGGGTTTAAATATCTCCTTCTTGTGGATGTGATGTCAGGACAATGTCGTTCACGTACCTAGGTTTGCCAATGGGAACTTCTAGGCCTACAATCTATGATCTGCTGCCTCTGGTCGATCGAGTTGAGCACCATTTATCTGCCTCATCATGCTTACTAAACCAAGGGAGCCAGCTCCAGCTTCTTCAGTCAGTGTTGTGTTCCATGCCAATTTATTTTTTGTGCACATTATCTCTCCCGAAGGGCATTTTGCAACAGTTAGAACGAATCATGAGACAGTGTCTGTGGAGAGGCAACACGGGTAATCCACGTCAATCACTGGCTGCTTGGGATTTAGTCTATCGCCCTAAGAATTTTGGGGGTTTGGGCGTTCTTAACTTGGCCATCCAAAATGAGGCCCTACTACTAAAGCATCTATTCAAGTTCTTCAATAAAATGGACGTGCCTTGGGTATCTTTAATTTGGGACACTTATTACGTAGCATCACCACCCCAAAGCACACAGAGACGTGGTTCATTTTGGTGGCATGATATCATGCGTTTATATCCCAAGTTCTACAAGCTTGCTGTTCCACAAGTTCTTGCTGGTGTCACAGTGCTTTTTTGGCTTGACCATTGGTAGCTGGGAAATCATGTTGTTCTATTGCAGGATTGGTTCCCGAGGCTACATTCATTTGTGGTGGATGATGCAATCACAGTCAAGGACTTTATGGAGCAGCCCGATATCTTGGATCATTTCCATTTGCCTCTATCGCAGGAGGCCTTCTCTGAACTCACACAATTAGAGGCCCTCCTGCCTTTGATCAATCTGGATGCTGAGCGCAAGGATATTTGGAAGTGGCCCTCAAAGTCTGGAGTCTTTATGTCAAAGATATATTATGACTCTTGCTTCACACACCTACTGGTGATCCAATACTACGCTGGATTTGGAAGTGTGCATGCACGTTAAAACTCAAAGTTTTTGGTTGGCTCCTGTTAATGTATCGCTTGAATACTAGGGATATGATGCAACGTCGACATTGGATCATCCAGGATAACACATGCGTGCTATGCAACCTTGCACAACATGAGGACCGGGCTCATATTTTCTTTGCTTGCAACTATAGCCAAAGGGTTTGGAACTATCTTGGGATTTCTTGGCCAGTTCAACCGAACCAAACCACATATGAAATGGCACAAGCAGTTAGGAAGGATTTTGGTCTCCCTTTTTTCTCTGAGGTTGTATTCACTGCTACCTGGAATATTTGGATACAACGGAATGGGAAGATTTTCAGAAATGAACAACCATCATTTAGAGCTTGGAGAAGAAACTTTATTCATGACATCACCCTCCTATCTCATAGGATTAGATGTAAATATAGAGATAGTTTTTTGTCGTGGATAGCTAACCTTTCTTAGCTTTTTTTGGTAAGTATCTTTCTCTCCTTTGTAAATTCTTAACTTGTAACCTATTCCCTTTTTATCTTCTAATAAAGGACTGTGAGGTTGTTGCCTTGCAGTAAATAGTCAAAAAAAAGAATGATATATTACCACCTCAAAAGATAAGGGAGAACAATTGCACTCCGGATTGCAAAATGAAGAATGCTTGAGCTCCTCTGAAAAGAATCTTGATGAACACTTCGAGAAGGAATTTAAGTCCTTGATGAACCAACATGTAGAGCCTCCATGAAGAAACTCCGGTAATAAAAGGATGATAAAAAGAAAGAGAAGTTGGAAAACACAAGGTGAAGATTTAGATGGATCTTCACGACGATATAGTTGATAGAGCTTGGGACTCCGGGAAAGAAAAGATGACACAATTGAAACCGAGAACTTGATGAGCCTCCGGAATAAGGAATTGAATTTACTCGGTGAAACAAGAATAAGAATTACATTATGCTTATCCTTCATCAATTTAGATTGATGACAAGCAATGGATTTGGCATACTACTTATTATCATAAAAAGGATTAAGATAGATATAGCGCAAACTTGGGAAGGTATTGATGGAACCACCGGTGGGATTTGGAAACAATGAATGAATTGATGTGATAACCCAGGAAGGGAATTCTTGATCGAACCACCATAAGAATTGGAAATGAAAGTAGCAGAGGCACAATTCACCGGGAAGAATTTGAAAACAAAATTAGATACTTGAGAGAATATAGATGCAAGTGAACGAAGAGATCCCAAATTGATTAGAGGATATTTGCACGATGCACCGGTAAGATTTAGAGAAAAAGAGCTGAAAGCTGAGAATGAATAATTCTGAGAAGATGGCCTCCGGAGAATCAAACTGAAAAGAATCTTTAATTGCTCCGGATTGGTGAAAAGAATTTTTACAATCAAAAACAATTATGAGAGGATGGCATCAAGCTAGAACCATGAATCTTGAAGAGAATTTAGCAGGAATTAGAGGAAACACTTCTTCAGTCTTCAAAATCCGAGAATGACGACGAGAAACACCACCTTATATTGTTGAGGCACTCCGGGATGAAGAATAGAAAGGTTGACCCAATGATGAAAAGAATTTGACAGATCTTGGAGAAATACATATGACTGATGATAAAACATTCTTATGTCAAACTTGAAATGAATTTGGGAGTAATTCCGAGAAAATTAGAAGAGTTAGGTAAGATCCTGAGAAAAGACCTATGGGTTAGGGCCCACTCAATATAAACACCTTTGAACGATTACTTGAAAGATATTGCACCGGTTGAATTAAATGGCTTGAATGAGATAACAACCTCGAAATAGGTTGAACGGATCTTGAATGAAAATACGAGTCTTCTGAGATATCTTCAACACTCCAGATAACATGAATAGCAAGAGGTGGATGATTAAGAGGTGCACCAGCATGATAAAGCATTTGAAACGAGGAAAGGATATGATCGACAAAGCTTTACTTGAATCCACCGGAGAAGAAAAAGAACGAAGAATGATGAACTTGTAGAGCATCTTCATGAGAATCACTGGGTAAGATCTTTGGTTGAAAAGAATGAAGAGACTTCACATCAATAAGATGAATACTTGATTAAGATATCTGAGTCCTTGAAGAAAAAGGGCGGGAGGGCGGGAAAACAAAGGAAACTTGGGCAGAGGGAAAGGATACCGGTGAGAAAAACTTAGAGTTGATTTTGCGGATGTTGAAAATGATCAGATCCACTTGAAGAAGAGCACACCGGTTGAGAAGAAATTGAGATGACAAGATCAATGATCAAGAAGGATTAGTATTCCCAATGAAATATGAGAACACCGCTTAGAAAGGGTATGGAATCCACATTTGACTTCGAAGCAACTCGAATACCACAAACCAAAACAAAACAAAGGATTGGCTTGCAGAATAAGCCGGAACAAACATATGATAGAGATTTCGTCCGAAGTTTTCGTGGTGGGGCCCACACGGGCTTGATAGTACATCACCATCATGTACAAGGTAGTGCACATGACATACGAAGCGTCTCCGAGTCAGCATAGCCAAGGACTCTTTAAGACACAATGAGACCACTGTAAAATCAACCGTGGATAGGCGGATGTCGGTGTCAAAACCGGCGGATCTCGGGTAGGGGGTCCCGAACTGTGTGTCTAAGGCGGATGGTAACAGGAGGCAGGGGACACGATGTTTTACCCAGGTTCGGGCCCTCTTGATGGAGGCGAAACCCTACGTCCTGCTTGATTTATTCTTGATGATATGAGTATTACAAGAGTTGATCTACCACAAGATCGGAGAGGCTAAACCCTAGAAGCTAGCCTATGGTATGATTGTATGTTGTCCTACGGACTAAAACCCTCCGGTTTATATAGACATCGGAGGGGGCTAGGGTTACACAAGGTCGGTTACAAAGGAGGAGATATACATATCCATATTGCCTAGCTTGCCTTCCACGCCAAGTAGAGTCCCATCCGGACACGAGATGAAGTCTTCAATCTTGTATCTTCATAGTCCAATAGTCCGTCCAAAGGATATAGTCCGGCTGTCCGGAGACCCCCTAATCCAGGACTCCCTCAGTAGCCCCTGAACCAGGCTTCAATGACGATGAGTCCGGCACGCAGTATTGTCTTCGGCATTGCAAGGCGGGTTCCTCCTCCAAATACACCACGGAAGAATTTGAATACAAGGATAGTGTCCGACCCTGCAAAATAAGTTCCACATACCACCGTAGAGAGAATAATATTTCCACAAATCTAATCTGCTGACACGTTTTGGCAACATGACAACACGCCATGGCTCGGTGATTATTTGAACCGTTTTTCTTTAACTAGCCCCGCACATAACGCGAGGAAGTTTCTTGACACGTCTTGTCAAAGTAGAGATCGTGTCCTCCTTATTACGGGATTCTCATCAATCCGGTCGCGGGTAACCCAACCACGCCTAGGACTCCTAGATTTTATGCAATTCCCAAACGGCCACGAGGAGGACGCTTTATATTCACCCTATTTAGAAAGGGTCAAGGCTTTTAATTTTTTCCTCCGTGCTCAATCGAATCCCTCCCCCGCCTCGAGTTCTAACACTCAAAGCCTAGGTCAGGTGCTCCGGATCTTCAATCATGTCCGGATCCAGCCTCCAGGGCCGGTGGATGTTGGGAACGTAGCAGAATTTTAAAATTTTCTACGCATCACCAAGATCAATCTATGGAGTCATCTAGCAACGAGGGAGAGAGGAGTGCATCTACATATCCTTGTAGATCGCGCGCGGAAGCGTTCAAGAGAACGGGGTTGATGGAGTCATACTCGACGTGATTCAAATCACCGATGACCTAGTGCCGAATGGACGACACCTCCGCGTTCAACACACGTACGGTTAGGAAGACGTCTCCTCCTTCTTGATCCAGCAAGGGGGAAGGAGAGGTTTATGAAGATCTAGCAGCACAACGGCGTGGTGGTGGATGCAGCAGGATCCCGGCAGGGCTTCGCCAAGCGCAAGCGGGGAGGAGAGGTGTTACGGAGGGAGAGGGAGGCGCCAAGAGCAAGGGGTGCGGCTGCCCTCCCTCCCCCGCTTTATATAGGGACCTTGGGGGGGGGGGAGCGGCCCTAGGGAGATGGATCTCCAAGGGGGTGGCGGCCAAGGGTGGCTTCCCCCCCAAGCCAAGTGGGGGGCGCCCCCACCCCTAGGGTTTCCCAACCCTAGGCGCAGGGCAGGCCCAAGGGGGGAGCACCAGCCCGCTAGGGGCTGGTTCCCCACCCAATTCATCCCATGGGGCCCTCCGGGATAGGTGGCCCCACCCGGTGGACCCCCGGGACCCTTCCGGTGGTCCCGGTACAATACCGGTAACCCCCAAAACCTTCCCGATGGCCAAAACTTGACTTCCCATATATAAATCTTTACCTCCGGACCATTCCGGAACTCCTCGTGACGTTCGTGATCTCATCCAGGACTCCGAACAACTTTTGGGTTACTGCCTACTAATATCTCTACAACCCTAGCGTCACCGAACCTTAAGTGTGTAGACCCTACGGGTTCGGGAGACATGCAGACATGACCGAGACGCCTCTCCAGTCAATAACCAACAGTGGGATATGGATACCCATGTTGGCTCCCACATGCTCCACGATGATCTCATCGGATGAACCACGATGTCGAGGATTCAATCAATCCGTATACAATTCCCTTTGTCAATCGGTACGTTACTTGCCCGAGACTCGATCGTCGGTATCCCAATACCTCGTTCAATCTCGTTACCGGCAAGTCACTTTACTCGTGCCGTAATGCATGATCCCGTGATCAACCACTTGGTCACATTGAGCTCATTATGATGATGCATTACCGAGTGGGCCCAAAGATACCTGTCCGTCATACGGAGTGACAAATCCCAGTCTCGATTCGTGCCAACCCAACAGATACTTTCGGAGATACCTGTAACGTACCTTTATAGTCACCTAGTTACGTTGTGACATTTGGCACACCCAAGGCACTCCTACGGTATCCGGGAGTTGCACAATCTCATGGTCTAAGGAAATGATATTTGACATTCGGAAAAGCTACAGCAAATGAACTACACGATCTTTGAGCTATGCTTAGGATTGGGTCTTGTCCATCACATCATTCTCCTAATGATGTGATCCCGTTATCAATGACATCCAATGTCCATAGTCAGGAAACCATGACTATCTTTTGATCTGCCACATTCAGGTCCGTATGTACTTTACAAATCTCTATGTCTCCATATTGAACACTTTCATGAATGGAGTTGAAGCGACGCTTGATATGCCTGGTCTTCCTGTGAAACCTGGGCTCCTTGGCAAGGGCAAAAGCTCCAGTGTTGTCACAGAAGAGAGTCATCGGGCCCGACGCATTGGGTATGACTCCTAGGTCGGTAATGAACTCCTTCACCCAGACTGCTTCTTGTGCTGCCTCCGAGGCTGCCATGTACTCCGCTTCACATGTAGATCCCGCCACAACGCTTTGCTTGCAACTGCACCAGCTTACTGCCCCACCATTCAAAATATACACGTATCCGGTTTGTGACTTAGAGTCATCCAGATCTGTGTCGAAGCTAGCATCGACGTAACCCTTTACGACGAGCTCTTCGTCACCTCCATACACGGGAAACATGTCCTCAGTCCTTTTCAGGTACTTTAGGATATTCTTGACCGCTGTTCAGTGTTCCATGCCGGGATTACTTTGGTACCTTCCTACCAAACTTACGGCAAGGTTTACATCAGGTCTGGTACACAGCATAGCATACATGATAGACCCGCTGGCCGAGCCATAGGGGACGACACTCATCTTTTCTCTATCTTCTGCCGTGGTCGGGCATTGAGCCGTGCTCAATCTCGTACCTTGCAATACAGGCAAGAACCCCTTCTTTGACTGATCCATTTTGAACTTCTTCAATATCTTGTCAAGGTACATACTCTGTGAAAGACCAATGAGGCGGCTTGATCTATCTCTATAGATCTTGATGCCTAATATATAAGCAGCTTCTCCAAGGTCCTTCATTGAAAAACACTTGTCCAAGTAGGCCTTTATGCTTTCCAAGAATTCTATATCATTTCCCATCAATAGTATGTCATCCACATACAATATGAGAAATGCTACAGAGCTCCCACTCACTTTCTTGTAAATGCAGGCTTCTCCATTAGTCTGCATAAACCCAAACACTTTGATCATCTCATCAAAACGAATGTTCCAACTCCGAGATGCTTGCACCAGCCCATAAATCGAGCGTTGGAGCTTGCACACCTTGTCAGCATTCTTAGGATCGACAAAACCTTCCGACTGCATCATATACAATTCTTCCTCAAGGAAACCATTAA